>NW_010537210.1:4952-48230 GCF_000687285.1 Phaethon lepturus | reverse complement strand
ACGCAGGCGGCGAATGCGTTGGGAGCTGCGATGTCGGACGCAGCGAAGCTAAGCAAGGCTTGTTTTCACCACCCGCGTGAAGCACATGGTCTGCAAAGAAATGGGACGGTGAAGATACGGATTTTTAAGGGATGCTAACTTCTAATGCATAAAACGTCATCTTTAAAACTTCAGGTGCAGAGTGAGAGTCTGACTTTTCACAACCTATAGTAATGTAACAGGTGAAAATGTTGCAGTATTTTTAACGTGAAACTGATAGGCCTATGTCTCACTGTTGGTGTTGACTTTCCCATCTTAGTTTATTAAGCTGCTGTAAAATAGATTAATAATGTTAGCAGTAAAAGTTGAAATTAAATTGTCATAAAGGAAGTAATACTGGGTTGTGTTTGTGTTTGTTCTTAAGAATTGTTATTTCCAGTTGAAGGCTACTTTCATTTCTGGAATCGAGTCTGGACTGCTCGACTGCAGCAAAGATACCTCCTGAAATTTATTGGTTTGGGTTTCAGTTCTGGTTTTGTACTGAATGTTTTTTGTGAGAAGAAATGACTCTGTAAAATGTGTTGCTACAATTAAACTCCAGGAAATTTGTTCTGCAGTGACCATATCATCGATGTGAATGAAAATCATATGGAAACACAGAGTGCTTCAACAAGGAAAAAAGAAAAAAGTGAGGGAAGGGATGGCAGTCGCTGGAATTGTTAACTTCTGTCGTGTTTCAGAGAAAGTCCATCCAAAGGGTTAACTGGAGGGGCTGAGGGAGAACGGACACCTGGGACCTAACACCCAATTGGCAGTCTTTTGTAATATATAATTTGCCTAAAATTGCACACTGAGCACAAGCTTTTGTTTTCTAATTGATTTACGGTTTGAGCCACTTTTACCTCATCCCCTACTGTCCTGCACACAGTGCCAGCAAGTACATTACAGTGAAAAATGATAAATTACCATGCACTTGTGATGCTAATGCATCAAGAGTAAAAAACTGCATACTACATGGAGCTTCATGCATTAAGAGTGTCGCAAAGATAGAGCTGTGCAAAAAATCATTTGTATCTTCTGAAATAACCATTTGATCATTTACTTCAATTCGTCTCTGAGACCTAATTGAACCTGATGATTAAAATTTATGCTATTGTGGCTTTCCATTTGTGAATTGGGACAAAGTTCTAAAGAAAGTGTGCGAGTGTGGGCTTAAAGCTACCTGTATTTTTGAAACTTTTAATAAAGTAATTGATCAGGAAAGTAACAAGTATTACAGCTTCTTAAAGCCTTTTTAAAATCTAAATATTATGCTTGTTAATGACGACTGCAGTATGCATTCTCAAATGGTATTGCTTCACTTCTGGATGAGAGTATGTGCTAATGTAGGTACTATCCAATTGATGTCACCAAAACTATTTAAATTTTTGAATCTGTTTTATTTTGGAGGTGTAGTGCGTCTTGTGCTGAATAAAACCTTTACAAATATGGAGGAAGAACTGACAACCTCATATGTATAATATCTACTTGCATTTGTGAAATACCTTACTGACATCCCAGAGAAAAGGAAAAATGTGGAAGTTGGTGAAACCTAATATGTGCTTATTGTCTGATTTCTTTCCCCCACCCTCCCTGCACCATGGGCTGGGTTTTGTTTTACCTTCACATACTCAGTCCACCTTAAATTTTTTTATTTTTGTATGGTGTCTGTGGGTTCCAGTCTTGAAATATGAAGAAACAGATTTATGGCGGCTGCTGGGCACAACAAATTAAGTTGACAGTGATGTATGAGAGCATAATAGCATGATGATCCCTCTGTAGCGCGGCTGGACGCCTCCTGCTTCATTTGGCTCTTGTTAGGATCTGTTAGGCAGCTAAATAATGAAATTCTGCTGACTGATTTCTGATTTCTCTTTTCTTTCTCTTTTCACCTTTTTCTGAAACTTGCGTTTCCCAGACCCATCCTAATGCCAGCAAACTGCCCTTAAAGGATTCTTTCACTTATGATGACTACAGGTTGGTCTGTCTTTTAATTTTTTTTAATTTTTTTTAAATATAGTGAACTGTGGGACCCTGGAAATGCTTCACTGGTGGGAAAGCCTTATTGTTACCGAAATGTTAAGTGTAGGATTTGATACTAATACACTTTCTTTATGAAGAAAAAGGTAAAATAAAAATGCAGATTTTAATTGTTACAAAGGAATAGTCATTGTAAGCAGTTAATTTATCCAGCTGGCACACACAGTCTGAGATTAGTAAGGTAATTTGTTGTTTCTTAAGGAAATAATTCGGCTGATGTTGCAGGAGGATTGGGCTCTGGGGTTGAGGATTTTTTTTTTTTTTTTTTACTACTCTTGTTTTATAAAAGGCTTTACTAGCACATAGTAAAACCTTATATTTACAGTGGCTGTTGAACAGGAGAGCTGGAGAACTTAAGCTGTACACGTGAAGCGTGAGTGTCACTTGGAGGTGGTATAGGGAGTGACATAATTAAGATAAAAATAAGAATAATTAAGATAACAAAAGCTTTAATTCTGTTAAGTGATCAAAATAGCATGAATAAAAGCATTCATGAGGTCTTACTGGGATGTTTTCTTAGTGTAGTTGTACTTCTGGGTAAGTCTATGGAAGTGGGATTTCCAAAGCATGCCTCCTTCACTTACAGGGTCACAAAGGAACACACCAACTTACATGTGAAGTGGTCTAAAATTTTGCAGATAAAGTACAACAATTAGAAAGACACATATGGCTATTATGTTTCAGTCAATGTTTGTATATCAGAATTATTCACAATTTTAACTTGCTTTTTTTAGAAATTAAGTAGATTTCAATTTGACAGTCTAAGTAATCTCCAGCCCTTCTGTAAGTCTAATTCTGTATATTAAATACTTGTTAGTAGTGGAGTCAATGAGAGTTAAAATTATTTTGACCTTCTCCTGGTGGTGTTGTGTGTGTGCCCCACCCCCCCAAAAAAAACAAAGCGAAAAAACCAACCCCACAGCAAATATATGTATTAAGGCTAAGACATACTGAAAATAAGATTATTCTTCTCCCTCTGGCATTTAATATTCATTTTTGTCTGAAATAAAATAAAAATTAACATTTCAGTATTTTCTAAAATTTAAGCTTTTCTGAAGATTCTTAAGTTTGAATAGGGAGCTGGCATTTCCTTTATTTCACCTGAGTTAGAAGGGTTTTGAATGATGTCTGTGTGCTAAACTATGTTAGACTTTCATCATTCTTTTTACCTGGATATCTGTTTGGGTTTGTTTTTTTTTTCCCCTCTTTATTCTGTTAAGCAGAAAATTTAGCAATACTGACATAAGCCAACAGTTCACAAGCCGAAGAGAAGTGCTTACCAAAATATCATGCCTAAGTCAGATGATGACACTGGTTTCTAGTGCATGCAGTACATAAGCTTTCTAGGGAGCAAGGGGAAAAGTACCTCCTGGCTCTTACAAGATCTACTCATAAATGAGAGCTACTGCTGCCAAGCAGTAGCTGTGAGTGACTCTGAAGCCTGCAGGAATAGCTGACCCCGGATTTGGGATGTGTGGTGAGAAGTATGTGTGCAGTGAAGAGTTGGGGAAGCAGAAGGTGACATAGGATTGGGTCCTGGTTGAAGTAATGGTAGGTATGAAGGTTGTGTTGCAGGGTGCAGAAGAGGGGTGGGATTTGCAACCTGATGTGGGAATTGGTCTATGTGCTTGCCTTAGAAACAAAGGAGCTGGTGCTTCTCCTGCAAGTGGTATTGCCTTCTACTGTTGCTATAGTTGGTGTGATCTTTAAGAAAATTTACGTTTGGAAACTCCCAGCCTAAATGATTGCTTCAGGTTGGACTACAGCCAATCTTATATTGATGTTTTGAACATTGACCATCTAATGTTTTTAATTTTTGTAGATGGGCGGTTTCCTCTGTTATGACACGGCAGAACCAGATTCCAACAGAAGATGGTTCCAGAGTTACTTTGGCTTTAATACCTTTATGGGACATGTGTAATCACACTAATGGACTGGTAAGGATTTCTTCAGTGTTGCTGTGAAAGGCTTTAGGGCTTAACTATTAAGCCTTTCAACTGCTGTAGAACAGTGTAATAACACTTTTCATTATGCTGCTTAACACAGGTATTTTATCTTCCCAAGTGACCCTAAAAAACTAATATCTGAAAGAAAGATTTGTCAGTTTGTTAGATGTCTTACAATAGCTTTTCTGGGAGAACTTCATCTAGAGAAAACTTGAAGTGATTGTATACTTACATACAGTTATGTCTCATATACATCTAATGTGCCATTAGAAGTTTTCAGTTACATGATACCTTTTTTTTTTTTCCTAGCCAAGTTTGAATATTCTTCTGACATGGAGTTTTGTTTCTGATGGGCTGAAAAAGATTCACAATACTGGACAGATTTGTTCTGAGAGTAGGAAAGTAGATAGTAATGGAGGTTGCCCTTTGTAGCTACCAGTAGGGAGAGTAGTTAGAAATTTGCAAAATTTTGTTTCTCAAAATACTGCCTGTTCTCCTAACCATGCCCAAAGAGCCTCGTTATGGAGACAGCAACAACAAGAACAAAGCCTAGTTCAACAAAAACAGTACATCTGTTACTACATCAAAGAAACAAAATGCAAAAATACTACTTTAGGGCATATTAAACATTTAAATGGTGACATATGTCTATAGAAAGTCAGACCTGCTGACATTTTGGCTTATGTGAGCTAGTTCAGAAGATGAGGTCTTGATTTCATTAACAGGCTGGTTAATGTTGAAGTAAGGAAATGGAAACCCGTAAGAGGATGGTTTATCATTGTTATGTAGCCAGTCTTGTGTACTCTTCAAAACTCATACCCTCTAATTGTGTTTCCAGCAGATAGTATTGTTTGTTGTAAGCAGTGAATGTGACTGTACTATTCAATTAATCTGATTCTTTTGTGGGAGAGCTGACCTGAGTGTTAGGACAGCAGCACCTGTTAGTATTGTTGGTGTAAGAAAAGCCTGGTTTAAATGAACACATTGTAAAGCAAGTTGTTTTTCACTTGACATTTAGCTACTTTATTGTTACTGTGACTGCACTAAATACAGCATGGTAGGCTAGGCTACAAAGTTGCAAGTGTTTGGGTTATTTATTTATTTACCTTTCCATATTAAAAGGTGATTACATGTTGTTCTTTAACAGTGATTCTTGCCTTTCACTATTTGTTATGCAATTTCATAACTTTGATTTAGCAATAAAGCTTGTGTAAGAGTCTCCAACGTAAAGAAAATGGCTTGAAATTCAGAAATGTGTATTTTTGTAATATAAGTGTTAGCTGCAAGTATCAGTATTTCCTGTACCCTTTTCCTGCTGGGCATCTCTTTCAGATGCTTCTGCGGAGACTTGTCTATATTCATTAGACAGCTCTTAATGAATGCCTTCAAAGTTGGGATTAGAGGAAAGAAGAAGAGAATTGAGACTCTGGGAGGGAAAAATTTAAGTAGCCTATATTAAAAGAGCAGCTAGTTATGTTGTTTTAATCATTGAAACTTTTATCTAAATTGATAAAGTAATTTTTATTTTTATTATGCTCTTTAACACTGGGCTTGATATGGAGCCAAACCTGCTAGTGCAGTAGTGTATCAGGGTTGGAAGCATTCTTCTATGCTGAAGTGTATCCTAAAGGGGGGAGGACAGTGGTGAGGGGTGTGCTGGACTTAAATATATTGTATGGTTATACAGACGTTACTTATTTGTTTCATATTTCTACAGAAACTAGTTTCAATGGTTACAGATTTAGGAAGGATAGACAACTGTAATATTGATAATGGGCTAAGAAAAACTACTAAACCTATTTCTGTTGTTAGTTTCCTTGTGCTATTAGAAATAGGGAAAAACACTGCTAAGATACCCAAGCTGTCTGCATTGTAGCTTATATTATTGTAGAGTAAGATGAGGGTGGATTCTGCTCTGTTCATAGCGCATCCCTTTGAAATGCATGAAGGGAATTGTTCTTCATCGCAGGAAAGTAAGAAACAAAAGATGGTGTTTTATGCACCCCTGTCTAGTCTATCCCGAACATAGTGCTGAAATACAATTCTTGATCAATCAGCTACTGTAGATCCCTGTTCTTGCTTTATTCCACAGGACCCTTTGTCATGAGCTAGATAATAAAATGCTCTTTGGGCTTTAACTGGAGCTAGGTCCATCTAGCTTTTTCTTGCTTCTGACACTATTAATTAGATCAACCTGGCTCTAAGAACTATATCAAAATGGTTGTCTTCATGCATTTCTCATTGTTATTCTTTAGTGGGATTGTATTTTGACAGTCAGAGGTTGATTACCAGTTCTGCCAGAGCTTTAAATAAGCTATATTCTGCCTGTTGGGCTGGGTCCATCCTTAATCACTGACCAAGCAGACTATTGCATGCTTTATACACAACTTGAAATTCATGTATCAGTCTGCTTCAGAAATAAAACTGAAGGGATGCAATTTGTCAGCTATCATGTGGGAAGAGAAGTAAACACCCTGTTAATTCTCTTACATGACTGCTATTAAAAGAAAGAGGAAATAAGAGTCTAGCACTCCATTATGCTTTATAGAAGAGCCTTTCAGAAGCAGTGCTGGTTTGGTTTTGTGTTTTGGTTTTTTTGTTTTTTTTTTTTTTAAAGGGCAAAAATAAAAAAAAAAATCCTAAAAATGAGCAGTACTCTAGTGAAGCATGCTTAAATTGACAGGATACTTCTCCTAACATACTGGAATTTCCCCAGTCTTTGAAAGTCTGCTGTTCCAAAGGCATTTCAAGAAACTGGAATGGAGTTTTCACATTCAGAAGTATTTCATTGAGTTTACACACTAAGAAAATTTCAGGCCAGGTCAAGTAGCTGTCAAGAGTTCCCTTTTTTGAATGGAAGTTGCAGTTTTTCCTAAGATGACTGTATTTGAACTCAGAAGGTACATTTGTCATAGTGAAGGTAAATCCTCTAGCACTTGCAGCCTGCAATTCAGGGTTAGATAACAGAATCATTAAGGTTGGAAAAGACCTTTAAGACCATCAAGTCCAACCATCAACCCCACACCATCATGCCCACTAAACCATGTCCTGAAGTGCCACGTCCACATATTTTTTGAACACTTCCAGTGATGGTGACTCCACCACCTCTCTGGGCAGCCTATTCCAATGTTTGACCACTCTCAGTAAAGAAATTTTTCCTAATATCTAGTCTAAACCTCCCCTGGCGCAACTTGAGGCCATTTCCTCTTGTCCTATCTCTAGTTACTTGGGAGAAGAGACCAACACCCACATCACCACAACCCCCTTTCAGGTAGTTGTAGAGAGCGATAAGGCCTCCCCTCAGCCTCCTCTTCTCCAGACTGAACAACCCCAGTTCCCTCAGCCGCTCCTCATCAGACTTGTGCTCCAGACCCCTCACCAGCTTCGTTGCCCTTGTCACACTCCAGCACCTCATGTCCTTCTTGTAGCGAGGAATATAGCAAGATAACCATCTAAATGAGAGATCTTAATTCAAAATCGTTCAGTCCAGCACAGTGAATATACAGGAATTTCTGTGTTCAGGTACTACAGCCGATGTTTTGCAGTAGGCTATATTACATGACTCTCTTGTTCTCTTCTGATCTCAACATACCACAAATGCATTTATAGACCTGAAGTGATGGCACCCGCATGCAGAGCAATTCTGCAAGCCTCCACAGGGCCAGGCTGCCCATGCCTGCGACTGCCATTTTGGATTTGCTGCATCATAGACAAGTTCCCTGTGCTCACTTTGAAAGCATGGTTTTTGGCTGACAAATGCATGCTTGATGTTGCAAGCACTGTAAAACTATTAACATCTAAACTATCAACCAAGCTTTTAAAATAATCCATGGAGTTCAGTCTTTGGACAAACTGCATCCAAGATGGGAATCAAGGTATACCGCAGCTCACATATAAGTCAGCTTACAAATTTTTATTTTCAGAGGCTGAGAGAGAATCTTTGGCTTCTAAGTTTTTTTGTTTTGTTTTCCCCAGGCTCAGAGCATATTTTTCCATAAGTTAGCTCTGTCCATACTTAATTCAGAATACCTGCTGTAAAAGTTGTTTCCTGATTGTTCAGCAGCTTATGGTCGATCCTGTGGCTGCGTCTGTGCCTGCATCTTTGGTAATACTATTCAAGAATGTGCTGTTTGTCACTTTTTAAAAGTATTACAGTTTTAGGATAGCTTTACTTGTTAGTGCGACTGCTTTACGGTTTTGTAATTTTTTTTCAGAGAAGTACAGGTTTGTTAAGAGAATTTATCCTCTTCCATTGCCTGCTACCATCAAAAAAATCCTTTTAGCATTTTAAGAGTATTACTTAACTTTAGATAAAGGGATTATTTGCAAGTAAATTATAATTCTCTGAAGATTATATCCCTTAAAGATCCACAGTTATCTAATCCTTTTTCATTGAGAGATCAAAAATGTGCTGGCAGTTGGAGGATAAAGCACAGCACATAGAGCTGTCAGTGCCTTGCTCCCTTGGGCCTCATGGGAGCGACTGAAAACTCCAGAACTTTATAACAAGCTGCTGGCTTTAGCACGGGACTGTCTGTGGTCTATGGAGGGTACTTTCCTCAGAGCCTTCTGTGTACTTCTGGTAAGTTATTTCTTCCTTTAGATTTCTTTAACACAGAGATTTTTGAAAAAGAGATTGCTCAAGAATTGTAAAACAATTACTACTAACTTTATTATATTGTGCAGAGAAAGAAATATATACAATTGCTATTGTTAATATCTATTTTCAATAGGACAACAGTTTTTCAGTGGTGGGGGAGATAAAAATAAAATGCTAAAGGTGCTTTTGTTACTCTTTCTTTGGATAGATCACTACAGGCTACAATTTAGAAGATGACCGGTGTGAATGTGTAGCGCTTCAGGATTTCAAGGCTGGAGAACAGGTAGTGTGAACAATTACCTACATAATTGTTGAGTTTTGTGGACATTTGGTAACTCCCTACGAAATTTTAATAGCAGAGTGGTGTGGATTAAGCCTTGCTACATTTGAATTTTATTATGCTGAGCTAGTTTTGTGTGAAAATACTACCAAACTAAATAAGTGCACATTTTTCAGAATAAAATATTTTCTGCCACTTTGTAGACCCCGACTTTAGGAGTGTTTTGTTTCCTCATGTTTTAGAGAACTAGTTTAAATATTTAATCACTGGTAAATGCACATACACAGACAATGAGTTTGATGTTCTGGATGAGATTAATAAAAGGCCATATCCGAAGGACCAAAGATAAATATATTTTAGATTTGGGGTGTCACTTTGTCTGCAATAGCAGATTGTGGAGTCTTTCTTTAAAATGTTGTTGGCTTATGTTTCTTGTTACTCTTCATTTAACAAGAGGTTAAATGCCATATAGTTGCCAGTCATTTTACCCATGTTACCATTCCCATGCTTAGTGAAAATGAGAAAGAACCTAAAAATATACGCCCTCCCTTTCACACAGGCATGCACACATGTACACATGCCCCTTCATCCTGAAACGGAAAGTATCAAAGGGTGAGTCTTGCAAAGGTGTGTGGAACAGTTCCAGGAATCCAGCATTTTGTTCAGAACTGCCAAGATACAAAAATGAGTGTTGACACTAGTGATGCATTGAAGACAGTGGTTCCAGGAGTGTAAGAAATCTCCGGTACGAGGGTTTCTGTGCTGTGTCATCAGCCAGTCTAAGCCCTCAAGTATAGTGGCAGTCTTTTTCTTACCGCTTGTGCAGCTGCGGTCAGCATGGCCAGAAAAAGACTTTGTCTATGAAACATCCTGAAATGTTTTGCAATTCAGTCTCTGAGTTATTGCCTTTTGTTTATTATTTTGCTAGTCTTACACTCAATAATATTTTGATTTTTGTTTTTCTTATGTATTGTTACCTTCTTTTTTAACAAAGATCTGTCTGAAAACTTTTTATGTCTTTCCAGAGGTATATTTATCCTCATCGCTGTGCTGAGGTTTACAGTGATTGTATATTTTTTCTGTGTGCTCTTAGAATTTGTTATGGTAGTCAAAAATTTGCTGTATTTTCCAATACCGGTATGATGAGATAAAAGGGGTCCGTAGTTTTTGCAGAAGTGATCCAATTTATAATTTTCCACAGCTGGCAATGGATGTGTCATATAGCTGTTCTGGCTGCTCTCTCCATTTCAATTATAGAGGCTTCCTCTATTTCGATTTTATTTTAGTATTTTCACTTTGTCTGCTATTTATCAGATTATTTTTTTTTTAATTTCTGTGCAAACTTTAACTGTTATCGACATCATTAAAGCACTTTAATTACATAATTCTTCAGTCTTTTAATACACTGTGCAGATGTTATTTCTTACAGTTTCAGCAGGAAGAGTGTATGATCCTTGCTTTTACTACTAAAAAATGTGAGCCAGCAGAAGTCCACAAAATCTATCAAACACTGGCCTTGAATAAAGCAACTTTGTCATTCTGTTTAATTGGCTTTTTTGTAAAACGGTCCTAGAGTGTAAGAGCATAGTATATAGTCTACTCATGATACGTGACTTTTAGTTTAATATGAGATGTATCACAGTGGTTTTAAAACTTGAGAGGTTAGCAACTCTCCTTCGCCACTGCTTTAATGTACCTAGGCAGGTCACTTGTTCATTATACGAGTGTGTTACAGTATAATGTTTACTACAATTTAATGTAATGCTTAAGCATTTAGTGCTTAGGATAAATAGTTCTAATCTAAAATTGAAAACAAAGTAAGTAAATGGCATCATTAGTGTTGTTGAGCCCTTAAGAGAACACTGTGCCTTTCTCTGTGAGCTGGACAGGAGTGGAAGCTTACAGGTATCCAGAACATTGCTGTACCCTAAGGTTAAGAAGGGAGTTCAGTAAATGTTGAAACTTTTTTTCAAACAAAAGGGGAAAATATCCTCTTGATGCAGGAAAAGACAGTTGCTACTTTGACCTCTTGTCCCATGTACTTTGTGCAGCCTAGCCCTGAATTAAACACTTTTTGCAGGTTATATTTAGGAACTTCTTTTTTAATGTGAATTTAAGTAACCTATTTGCTTTAGATAAAGAGTTCAGAGTATAACACAAAAATAAATACTGGCTGAACACAGGTCAAATCTCTCTGTATGATATAGTTTGGTGTATCCATACCTTAAGGTAACATGAAAACAAAAGCAAAGTTCATCCATCAGCAGTGTAGGTTACTCTTTTGGGTGGACATATACAGGGGGAATGACCCCAGAAACATAATTTCTTTTAATGGGCCCTCCATGTCTCAGATTTTTTAGCCTTTAAAAGGCATAGGATCTTTGAAAGCTTATTTCCATATCCTGATATTTTATGACTGTGAGAAAACAAAGCATTTTTAGAGTAAAAAATAAGAACCTCTTCTCTCCTTTCAAAGTCTCTGTTGCATGGATATGTTTACATCTACCTCTGAAGTATATTTCCATACTGTATACAGCATTTGAATCGATACCAGAAAAAAAAGTGTGTTTCTTTATATAACCAAATAAACCTTGTACTCAGAATAGTAACTCTTTCAGGAAATAACTTTCAAATTATTTCAGTTTTGTGAGCTGATCTTAAGCTTTTTTTCCTGTCCCTTCACTTCTCTTTTCATCCTTCTAGATTTACATTTTTTATGGCACTCGGTCAAACGCTGAATTTGTGATCCACAGTGGTTTTTTCTTTGATAATAATTCACATGACAGAGTGAAAATAAAGCTTGGCGTGAGTAAAAGTGACAGGCTGTATGCTATGAAGGCAGAGGTCTTAGCTCGTGCTGGTATCCCAACGTAAGTAAAATACAATGCCATGGGTTTTCTAAAACATGTCCAAAGTATACAGTGTCCAGTAGAGCATATATAAAGCTGTTCTATGATAGGTTTCTTAGGTGTAATATTTCTCCTGTTTGTATATCAAATTAAAGTTATTGTAATAATATTTACAGAAGTTCTCTGAGCTATGTTATCATCTAATTTGGACCATATATAAGGAAAAAAGCCTTTGCTTTAATAACCATTTGAACAGAAAAAGAGCAAGGATTAATTTGAAGCAATCTGTGGTTTTTCTTTCTTTCCTATCCCTTGCAGACATACTACGATGCTCAGTATGTGAACCACAGCATTTTCCTTTAGTCTTTTCAGTCCAGAGGGTACTGTTAGGAGCAGCAGACGTGAAACATTGCATTTTCATGAATTTATTATGAAAGCCGTATAAAAATAATTGTAAGTGTAAAATTGTAGAGATAACTGTTCTTTTCAGATACAGGTTAGGGAAGCTTTTCTTTAGTTTGAATGAGTATTACCCATTTTTTTAAAAGTTACTTTTGTAACAGTGCATTTGTTGTGTACTTTAAGATGCTTTATGTTGAAATAATTTCAAAGGTATGACAATAGAACTTGCATTTACTGTTGCTGTTTGATTGTTTCTTTTATTAGTTCTAGTGTTTTTGCCTTGCACTCTACCGAGCCTCCAATCTCTGCCCAGCTATTGGCTTTCCTTCGAGTGTTTTGTATGAGCGAAGGTAGGATGTTTTAGAAACATAACCTAATTTACATTTGTTTGGGGGTTGGGGTGGTTTTTTTGTTTGTGTTGTTTTTTTAATGCAGGAATGTAATAGACATTTGCATAAAACATTAAGCTAGAACACTGGAAAAGTTGAGGTTAAAAAGGGATCTATAAGCTAGTGAGAAATGCAATCTTTGTCCATGCTGTCTGAGGGAGTATTTCAGTAACATAGGCCTTTCTGGAACTCCTAAAGCATGAGGTGATGCAATTTTTAAATTTTTTTTTTAATCTAACAGGCTCTTGTGAATGAGTGAGCTTTGGAGCTTGTTCTTTAGTTCTTAGATTTAAACATGGTTCACAGATTGAGATCGTGTGAGACCTAGGGATTTACATGCTTAAAATCATGGCATATTAGCCATTACTGTTAGAATCATTTAGTTATGGAATTTGAATATTCTGTACTGTAGGACAAATATAGAAGAGACATTTCTAAGTTGAGTATTTTCAATATTGTGGTAATTCATAATCCAAAACCTACTTATGTATTTGCAAACTGTAGTGTTTCTCTTATGTTAGGGGGTTTTATAGGGAAAATATATGTATAATTAATAAATATTCACCTAATTTGTGCATGTGAAACTTCCGATTAAACATTTGTAATAGGTGCTTGCCAATCAGGTGCAGTTTTGGACGTTATAGATGTGACGCTTTTTCATGACAGTGAGAGAATTCCCTTTCAGTTAGGGATGCTGTGTGGATGATATATATTTTTATACCAATACACATACCGAAGTTGTTAAGTTTTCACATGTTCTCTATTTGCTTTCTTTAATAAGGACAACCTAATTTAGTTAGTGTCATGCCTTCGCTGCATCCTGTCATCCATCTTTTAGAACTTACTAAGAAAATAGAATAGAATAGTTCAGTTGGAAAGGACATACAGTGATCATCTAGTCCAACTGCCTGACCACTTCAGGAAAGTAAATTCAAGTAAAGAAAATTTCAGGATGCTGATGAGGGGGTGAATTTTCTCTCAGAGAAGAAAATATAGCTAGTAAACGTTTTAATTGCATTACTCTATGTGGTTGTGCTCAGACTATTCATATGTCTTAAATACTGTGTAAGAAAACTGTGTATTGAGAAACTATATGCAAGTGGTTTGTGAAGCTTGTGATAGCTGCTTTGCAGAAGTGAAATTTGGTAATGAAGAGATTAATGGAATTTGTGTAATGTCAAGGAGCTGATTCAATATTTTCTACTCAGTGTGAGGTTTGTTTGATGGATGTCTTTTCTGACCAACTGTAGGGAGTTTCTGCTACTGAAAAAGATTACCAAAACAATAGGAAAAATAATTCCATTGCTATTTGCACAGTCTGGCCTGTTCCTTTTATTATCAAAAAGTTCACTGAACTCTTTAAAGAATTACTCCCTTTTGTTTACCCAGTATTATACAAAATATTTCCATCTTACTGTCACAGAGCTACGCTGTGTGTGAGAGGCTATGATATAAAAAGTATCTTTATTTCAGAGTGGAGCAGAAGGTCCATTTTCTGCTAACCTCAAGACTTCCAGTTGCCTCACTGAGGAGAATCCTAGAAATAACCAGCGCATCTGATAATTCTTATTTGAGGAGAGGATTTTTTTGTTAGCTGCTTGAAGCTGTACTATTGAAAATAAATCTTTCTGCAGTTTGTCAACTGGCAAAATGAATGATGAGATTATTTTTAACAGATTGGTTTTATACTTATTGCAGAAGAGCTGAAGGAACACTTGATAGGCGAGCATGCCATTGACAAAATCTTCACTCTGGGGAACTCTGAGTTTCCCATTAGCTGGCACAATGAAGTTAAACTTTGGACATTCCTAGAAGCCAGAGCATCCCTTCTTTTGAAAACCTATAAAACAACTGTGGAGGTAAAATTATCATTATATGTGATTTAAATGTCTGAAACGTTTTGTGTTATGATTGTAGGAAAGATATTTTATCCCCCATCTTGTCTTTACAAACTTTAATCTGAATGTTAGTACATAATTCATTCTGTACTTTTTAAAGTGTAGAAACAGATTTGCATTATCTAAGGAAAATCAAATCAGACTGCAAAAAAGAAAGTTTTGTTAATGTAATTTTGTTAATGTATTTTTTTCTTTGATTCTCCAAATAGAGGCTACTAGTAAAATAGGGAATCAGTTTCAACTTGTTGTCTATTAGTTGAATTCTCCAGACTGCAAAGAGATATGCTGCTCTGGCGAGCGTATAACTGAGCCTACGTGTTTCATGTATTTGTGAAGTCTTCTGACTTCGCTTGTTATGCAGCCTGATCTATGTGGAGAAACTTTTGGTGGCTTTATGAATTCTCAACAAATTTCAGTGGGATGCCATGCAGACCCTCTCATTTGGCTCAGACTGAAGAACCTAGCGTCACTTACTGTTAGCGTATAGAGAGAAAAGTTGAGGGATTTTTTTATTGTCTTGGTTGTTACTAACAAACTTGCTTTTTCCTTTCTAACAGGATGATAAGTCCTTCTTGGAGACCCATGACCTTACTTCACATGCGATAATGGCTATCAAATTGCGCTTAGGTGAAAAAGAGATCTTGCAGAAAGCAGTAAAGAGTGCAGCTGCTAGCCGAGAGTATTATACCAAACAAATGGCAGATGGAGCTCCGCTTCCTAAATATGAAGAGAGCAATATTGCCTTGCTGGAGAACACTGTGGCAGACTCTAGACTCCCTATTGTCTTGAGAAACCTAGAAGATGTTGAAGAACAAGGGGATTTAAAGATTGATGAGGCTATTGATGCTGAAGTCACAGAGAATGGGTTTGTAAATGGTGAAAACTCTCTATTTAATGGGACCAAATCAGAAGGTGAAAATCTAAATGAAGAGAAAAGCAACAGAGAGACTGAAGATGCCAAAGAATCTTCTTCAGAAAGTACTGATGAGGTTAAAGAATAGTCCTAAAATTTTACTTTCTTGTGAAATTAAATTAGCTGAAGTTTATGAACAGTGCATTTATGTTGGTGTGTTTCTTTGTTAACATTTCTCTTTCTGCAGAGAAAAGTGTTTTTGCTGCTTTATATAAAAATGAATTTTTAAGTTATTAAAAAGATTTAGCATCCCTTTTCAATTAAGATTGCCATCTTGCTTTCAGGCAAAAACTGGGGGAAAGAGAGGTGCCTTTGGAAGATTTTGCAGCCCTTTGTTGAACCAAATGTATTTTCTTCCTGGGGAAGAATTAAGCTCTTCTATCTGCTGTGCTTTTGTTGTTCTGTCACTCTGACTACCGAAATTAAAAGCTTGCTCTGCCTCCTGCCAAGAAAAGCAGAAGGCAGGATTGACTTGGTATTCAGCATGAAGGTGGGAGAGCAGTACAGCAGAAAACTGGATAAGAGGATCAGAAACTTGGGAGACTGGAGGAAAACCTGTTTAAAATCAGGTATGCCAGTCCAGAAAAAGGTAAGGTGGCAACCTTATGATTGGCATTTTTAAATGTTGATGAAAATCTGAACTGTATACATTTGAAGTGATCTCTGAAGGTTTCAGTTTACTTTTTCTTTTGTTTACTGTATAAAAATATCTCACATTTCTTCTTCAGTCAGAATTAGGCTGCTACAATACAATATTCACCAACTTTTAAAGGCTGACTTCTTTTTATTTCCAGGTGATACCTTTTATTTACAAGGTTGGCAGTGCTGCTGGAGAGTTTGAAAGCAGATAGGCCAAGCCACAGCTTTAAACTGTACTATTCAAAGTGAGGTCGCTTCCCAGCTTCTTCAGGTTTTCACAACTAGCTAGAGATTTTCAAAGATACACTTTTGACTAAACCATTATTAAAAGGAACAAACATATGGTTAATATTCCTGTCTGCTACTCCTTCATTTCTGTGTTGTTGGATGTAACATTGAATGTGACATGGTTACCTGCTCTTACTTAACTTTGCCTTTTTGTTAAGATACTAATCGATGCTGTTTTCTTGACGGAAATGGCAGGCAGGCTAATGTATTTAGGCTCAAGTCCAGACCACAGCCAAGTCTGCAGTACGCTTTGCCATTTAGATTGTGTCTGTCTGATGCACATTTCTTGGGATGCCTCCACAAGTTAAGCAGGTCTGCCGTCTCCAGCAGTTTTGATCACCCTCATACTATATGTTTTAACTTTAGGTGGAAACAATACAGTCCTAGCACAGTGCAATATCAGAACAAGGGTAATTCCAAGGCTTGACTTTGAAATTACCTGGGTATTGGGAAGAGAGGAGGGCGGAATGTTTTTATCTCGTGGGTTAATGGAGAGGAGTATAAAGTGATTTTAATTCTGTTCTCAATATAAGGACTTTGTCTTTTACCTTTGTATCCTTAAGTTCAAGATAATGGATCGAATGGACAAGCTTGGACAATTCTTTAAAGCTCAATAGTGTTGCAACCTGTTCATCCAAGATCAGTTGCAGTAAAATATTTTTTGGCATATTCATAGTTTTATTAGATTTTGCTTCTTTTATACTGCAACTTGGAAAATGTGTTTTTGCATAAATCTTTGGTGCAATACACATGATAAGTAGTGACTTTCTTTAAGGTTGTCATAGCAGTTTTGGTGTTCAGCTAGTATCAGTGTGGGGAAAATAGAAAAAAAAAATAGTTTTTTAAAAAATATTTCACTAAGAATGGCATGTTGCCATTGCACCTTGGATATTGCTTCACCACTAACAAGATGCTGGACCAGTATTTTTGTAACTATATGCTGCCTTTGGTAGAATGTTATGAACTGTTGTCTTGACAGTTTAAATGTTATACAAAAGTCATTACATTTCGGTTTTTATTAGGACCAATATTCCATTTCTGTTTCTGCCACTTACATTGCACAACGTTGTACTGGATACTATGATGCAATTCTGAAACTAGCCTTCCCTGAAGACTATAACTGTAATTCAGAATTTAAATGCTTTGATTCAATCTGATACACTGTATTTTGTTCCAGTGTTTGCTGATACTTCTGGCTTAGCAAAGCCTGTGGTCACCACAGGACAGAATGTGTGGGTTTTCTTGAATAAAACATATATACCATGTCTTCCCTAGTGAGTGTATTATACAAACAAAACCTCTACCTGCTACTGACTGCTGTATCTTTTGGGGTCTGTGGGGAGAGGTGTACCAAGAAAGATTAAAGGAGAAATAGCTGGCAATAAAAAAAAAAAGGGGGGGGGGGGGCGGTGGTCCTAGTAAACAGAAAGTGGTCTATTAAGCGCGCGGTCAGAATCGTACTCTTCATATGCCAGTGTTACTTAGAAAAATACATTGTACACAACAAAAATAGTGAGTAATCTAATTTTATAATTTGCATTTTTCCTCTCTGCATGTAATGGTTTCTCAGAAGCACTAACCTAAAACTTAAGCTTTTGAAAACTGAGGTGGAAACAAAAAATTGGCACTGATGAGCCCTTATTACCATCTGTCATGAAAACAGACCTTTCAAAGCATTTTAAAGTTAACTTTCTTCATAATGTTTGGTTAAAAGGCTGTTCACACTAATCGCAGGCTAAATGCCAAATCTTGCTTCTGTTTAGCTAGCTATCTGAAGTAGTCCTGTAAGAAAGACATCACTTGGATTTCTCGGACTGTTCTCCAAAAACAAAAGAGGGGAAGAAAAGCCCTTTTGAATTTTGCATGAACCTACCTACTGCTGAATCGTTTCTCTAACAACCTATAACTTCTCTGTACTGTGAGATGATGTCCAACTAGCCCTCTTGCTAAAGTCAAATATACAAAATTGAGTAACAATCTCCATTCTGAAAAAATGCTTGTAAAGTGTATAAATTCAACCCTAGTTTAAGTGCTGTCATGAGTAGACAAGAGCTGAGAGCCTTCTGGCTGTGGAGGTAAGATGGTTTAGGATCTTGGCTAAAATAAGGTGTGTTTTTGCATCTTGGCTAAAATAAGTATTCTGGGGCATTGTTAAAATGCGGTATGTACAGAAAATCTGTGCAACTCAACAGTAGCGGCATTCTTGAGGCTAATTTGCCTTTAGAGAGGAATGATCATCATGGAGTCATGAAACTTGCATGTTTCGAAGGTACACTGGAAGATTTAGGTTACGCAAACTGTTCTTCTCCAGTTCATGTGTTAAGAAACTATTTAATATCTGCTGCTGCCACTTCTATCACCCTTACTTTTTTTTACCTTTTATAGAAAGGCACTTGAAATAATTATGAAACGCAATTTGAAGTGTTTCAGTCTGACACCATAAAGATGCTCCTAAAATCCACTGCTCTTTTCTGATTTTATGGACTGAAAGTCAGTCCTTGCTATTTCTCATGCTCTGTGCCAAACAGGAGCGTTCAGAAAAAAACCTTGCTCTACCAAATTTGTCTGATGAAGCAACACCCATTCCTTTTTCTCGAGAAGATTTTTAACTGATCCTTGTTGAAGTCAGATGTGACCACATGATTTTCACATAATTGCCGTTTATATTTAATAGATTGGAACATGCCTCTTTCTTCGAGTGCATTGCTTGCTGTACAAAGCACAGCACGTAAGTTGGTGACTCACGGTTAGAAGAGTTTCCCTAGCATTTCTCAGTTTCTGCATCTATTTCCTAACGAATGCCACAAGTGTGGAAACCATGTGGATTTTTTCAGTTAAAATAAATAAATCTCAATCCATACTTAAGAAAAAAAGCCACAAATGGTCCTGGATTCTTTTGGGTTTTGATAAGTTCAGTTTTGTTAGGTTGTGATTGTAGGAAATCATAGGTTTTTATGATTTCCTTTGGTTCACAGGTTTGTTTGGTGTGTTTCAAAACTGAATGAATGACTGCTCTAGAGACAGTGTACATGGCATAAACTTGAGCTTTAGTAACACAAATCTATCTATGATAATTTGTTTAGTGAAAAACACAAATTGAAATTCTGCCAAATGCCAAAACGCCTATCTTATGGTACCACACAGAAACCAAACACACCCATTTTTTTTCCATTTTTGTAGCCTTTTGCAGAATATGGAGAGCTGTGCTATTGACCCTCCTGGATTATCAGTAGCAGGCTTTGAAATATGCTTGAATAAGTTGTTTTGTGTAGCAGCGTACATGGGGTGGTATTGGGTACTCATGTATATCTAACAAAATGTGATTTTTGCCTTGTACACTGTCTTTAGCCATTAACAATTATCTTTATTTTCAGTGTATGTAGACATCAAACTTCACTTACAAATTAATTTTTTTTTTTCCCACATTGGTAGCAGCATGAACTGGACCTGGCAGTTTACAAAAGCAATCAAGTTGGTTGTCAGTGTTTGGATTGCCCAGAAAGCCTTGCACAGTCAGTACTGGAATGGCTGGAAACCAGAAAGCATTCGACTTCTGCCTTTGTCTGTCATGCTACGAAGCCTTAACAGCTGGAGCTGGTGCCATTTTTCATCATGAAAGATTAAGGTAGATAGGGGACAAAAGCAAGGAGATGTCCCTAAGTGGAAAATAAAAGCTGGACAACTGAACACTAGCTAGCTTGTCTCAGAGGCAGTGGTTGCTAACTGAAGAATAATTAGTTTAGGAATTATTTCAGTGAGTGTTCAAAAAAAGAGTATCTCTAGTGCTGTAATTACTGTGGATTTTTAAGCATGCCATACCTTTCACAATTAGACAAGGGCTTCACTTTCCCTAGGAACAGGTGAAAACATACCAGTTACGAAGAGTTGTAATGCATCAAGCTGGCAGTGAAGAGCAGATGTAAGTGGCTGCTTGCCTTGCTGTCAGTGCTGAGGGCAACCGGAGTGAAGGCTGGGTTGGAGTCACTGTTGTCCATTAACTTGTTCCTCTGCCGCTGTGGGAGACCTACTCGTCACCGAGGGGGTAAGGAAAGGCTTCATGAATCCAGCATGGAAGGACTGGACACAGCCGCAGAGAGCAGAAGATAGTGTTGTATTCGGGATGCTCACCTGAAAAAAAATCTAGACTGGGGGACCTCTGTCAAAATAATATTTTTGTGTATAGGACTTTTATTACATAAAGTTGATCAAGCACAGAAGAAACTTTTGAACCCGTCTTCCATCTTCCAGGTGATTCCTCCTGTTGACTGTGCTCTGAACTCCTTTCTGTTTTTGTGATTTTTATTATGTAAATATTTTTGGGTATGTCCACACACAATTATTATTTTTTTTTAACTTGCCAATTTGTAGAAACTATAAAACAATAATTTTCCAATTAAATCCAGTTCAGACACAGCAAAATGGGTAATGCTGACCACCACAAGTTGTGCCTTTGAGCAGATAACATCAACTGGAGTGAAACAGATCTGTAGCCCTTTGAGACTTGAATTTGCTTCTTTAGAAAGGTGTTTAAAATCTGCATGAGGATAGGGAATAAAATCTTGCATATGTTGATTTCCCAACTGAATCGCCATTACTTATGCACAGATTCAGATACCAGCAGAATTAGATAATTGAACTTAAACATTTAGGATTTTATTTAATATTAAGCATATATTGTTCTTGAAAACTGGGCCAATTTGACAACCCTGAACACACAAGTCATTTGTCCTCCAAATAGAATCAACAGGGGCAAAAAACCACGTTTCCCTGTATCACCCCACCGCTGTTCCTCTGCGTGGCAAGACCAACAGTAGCTTAATTCCAGCGTGGTTCCTTTTTTCACTTAGAGATGCTACAGGCCAGGTAACCTCTTGCCTTGTGTCAGGCTGGGGCCACCAACCCCGTCCCTAGATGCACTTGCTATCTGTAGGAGCAATACTGGTTGTCCTGGCCACTTCGTCCGTGTTTGGACACGGGGGTGTGGGAGTCAGTAGGTTTCGCATCGTGCTGTTGACCTGGTTCCGTGCAAATGAAGTTTTGGGGTTTTTTTAACTTTCTCTCTCTGAATGCTGTTTGATTTAAATGTTCTGCAGTTTGTTGTCATATTTACACAAGTTGTCTGTTTCTCCTCTGCAAAGCTGAAATTTGGGAACTGTGTAGGTGTCCTGCATCCAGGAATTGCTTTATGGTATGGGTTAAGGCATATTCATTTCCCCTTTGCTTTATTCCATGTTGGTTCACCGCTTTCTGTGCTGTTAATAACTCAGCCAAGGTTCCTAATTTCAGCGCTAGTAAGTGGGGTTGTATACAGATTTGTGGTGCAAAGGTATGAAATATTAAAACTGAATCTCCATACTGAAACAGGCATGCACAAACAGCCTCCTATGGACCGCAAAGGAATTTTTAGATTAACTTGAGTATCTGTAAGAAAGCCCCACTGCCTTGCAGCAATTAATTCAAGTGATTGGATGCTAGGAATGGTTTATTATAATTGCACACAGGTAGTAATTTATTAGGGTGGCTGTTTCTTTTGGCATATGTCAAGAAGGTCAGAGTTTAGACTTTTTTGGACATTAACCTAGTCTTCTGAAACTCTGAAGTTCCACTTTTTGGTCATTAATTTCGTACATGCTGAGATTGTGACAATTAACCCACTTAATAAAGGTCAAGTTTCAATTTTTTCCAATTTCTGGAACACTTAACTTTATTCCTTCTTGAAAATGGGCAGATACAGAATGATAAATAGTTATTAAATGAGAACGAAGATGTAGTTCTGCTGTCAAGATACTATTGAACGGTTAGTAACAAAAGGACCAGAACTGCTATAGATTTTAAGTAAAAGGAATAGCATAAAACAGACTATAGGGAAAGTCTAGATCACTGTTTAAAATATTTTCCACTAACATCCTTGTTAACTTACTCTTAGCTAATTATGCAAATCCTAAATTTGTCCCTTAAATTTTTTTCATGTACACACGTGATTTTTTCAACAGCTCTAAAGCAGCATCTAGCAACGGCTGAAAGGCATAAACTAGCAAAGTGAATAAGGAAGTGGTGGTGATGGTGGTGTTTTCAGATGACCAAAGCCTAGTTATACTGCATTTTAATAATATCTAAAAGCTAGAACTGAAGTATGCTGTCTCTGTTGAAACCTGTGAAAAGTACCCATCAAAAAGCATAACTATTAATTTTCAATTGTATCATTGCTTGAAGAAGTGTTTGCAGGTGAGGGACGGGATGCCATCCAGAGGGACCTGGACAAGCTCGAGGAATGGGCCCAGGTGAACCTCGTGAAGTTCAACAAGGCCACGTGCAGGGTCCTGCACCTGGGTCGGGATAACTCCTGGTATCAATACAGGCTGGGGGGTGAAGGGATCAAGAGCAGCCCTGCTGAGAAGGACTTGGGGGTACTGGTGGATGAAAAGCTGGACAGGAGCCGACAATGTGCACTCCCAGCCCAGAAGGCCAACCGTATCTTGGGCTGCATCCAAAGCAGCATGGCCAGCAGGTCGAGGGTGACGACCCTGCCCCTCTGCCCTGCTCTGGTGAGACCCCACCTGGAGTCCTGCATCCAGCTCTGGAGCCCTCAGCACAGGAAAGACATGAACCTGTTGGAGAGGGTCCAGAGGAGGCCACCAAAATGGTCAGAGAGATGGAACACCTCTGCTGTGAGGACAGGCTGAGAGAGTTGAGGTTGTTGCCCCAGAGCCTTCTCTTCTTCAGGCTGAACCTTACTGCAGCCTCCCAGTACTTAAAGGGGGCTTGTGAGAAAGGTGGGGACAAACATTTTAGCAGGGCCTGCTGCGGTGGTACAAGGAATAATGGTTTTAAACAAAAAGAGGGCAGATTTAGACTAGATAGAAGGAAGAAATTTTTCACCATGAGTGTGGTGAAACACTGGCCCAGGTTGCCCAGAGAGGTGGTAGATGCCCCATCCCTGGAAACATCCCAGGTCAGGCTGGACGGGGCTCTGAGCAACCTGCTCTCGTTGAAGATGTCCCTGCTCATTGCAGGGGGGTTGGACTAGATGAGTTTTAAAGTTCCCTTCCAACCTAAACTATTCTATGATTTTATGTTAATAAAACCATTGCACCCTTAGTATTACGTCAGTGCTGAGTGATTTTTTGGAAACCTATTTTTAACATACATTTTTGCATAGTTTTCAGGTGTCGGTTAAGATTGTGAGTCATTCTAGAGTATTACTGCAGCAGTTTTGTAAGTTGATGCTGACACTTTAATGCAGGAATGACACACAAATCTTTCAAAGAATAACCAGCTGTGTATTGAAAATAATTCCTGTATAATTTTTTCATAAAGTAGTACATGTACTATTAGCCAAACCTCAGCAATGGAGATACTGTCACAAATTCTCAGTCCCGTTTTGTGGAAGCTGCAACTCTGAGCTTCTGAACAGGCTCACCTCAAGTACCGGGCTATGAAGTATCTGGTGCTATTAACATGTGCATCAACGTAATTGCACAACATTCATATTTTAATATCACTCATGATTAGATGAAATTATTTCCCCCCCTGGAAAAAAATGTGGGTTTTTGCTTTAAAATACTGCAATACAGTTTGGCCCTGATGTTGCTTATTTTTCATGGGAGAGGTTTAGCTGTTGCTTTAAAAACTCTTACGTTGTCCCTGGAGGTTTTTACACGCACACGAGGTACTCTTTGCCCCTTCTCCCTTTGAGAGGCGTTATTAGCCTGTGCTAATGCTGTCTAAATGCTCACTAGTTAGTAGCAATACTTGCGGGACAGATGATTTATAGCCACTTGATTCAAAAGATTTTCAGCTAAAGCTAAGTAATCATTTCAAATGATCAAATATCATCTGCCACGAGAAGCAAATATGCAGCACAATGATAGTTATCAAGTTTGCTCTCAGCAAAGTATATTAATCTTTTCTTCAGATTTTACTTTTGGGAGTAGCAATATTCTCTGACAGAACAGTTCAGTCATCTTAAGCTGAGTTTCAAGAAGCAGCAGCATTTTTCCTCAGTGAAATGAGGTTCAACAGGTAGAACTTCAGCCTAAAAATGATGTGCAGTCTTGAGTTGGACCTCATGATTTTGCATCACAAGAAATTAGCTAGCCTTTTCCTCTTCTTTTACTTTATTAAGAAAGCTATTTTTGTTGTCCATATTGGGCAACTATATAAAAATAGACAAGTTTTATATCTTGGCAGGATTAAATGAGAAGTATGTGTGTCTTTTTTCATATCCGTGAATATCAAAACAAGACAAGCCTATTTAGGAACAAGGATTTTATTGCTTAACATATATTTGCATCACGCAGTGAAGACATTCACTTTCATGGCACGTTTTCTCCCAATGGTTTCCAAGTGCCTTGCAGCTCTCGCAAAGCTGAATTTTTGCAGTACTTTTCCAAGATGAAGAAGAGGCTACAATAGGGTGGCAGAGGCTAAATCTCTGGTTCTGGTCATGAGAGCTGCCTTTGTTAAATGTTTTCAGGATCATGTGCGATAGTTTTGTGAACAAACTACAAGATTGTTTCTAGAAACAGAAAAAAAGATGTGCCTGCTACTTGTTTCAAACAAATGTTTGCTAAAATAAGCAATTCATCTTTAGGAATAGCAGATCATTAAGCATGGGGGGGGTTTTTTCTCCCTATCCATGGATTGAGGGAAGAAAGTAATCCTGTAACAGTGCTAAGCATTCCCCAAAGATAGGCTGGCATTCACGAGTGTAATTGTACCTGTTCTGATCAAGACTTCTTTTCTGGGTTCAGTGATGGCAAATGCAAATAAAGCATTAGCTTGGAAAGCACTGAAGAACACATAATGATACGGTCTGGTCATCCTATTTCCAAGAAGGTATAAGGAGCCAAATATAGACAACAAAGTCAAGGTGGAGCTTCTATATGAGAGAGTCCCTAAAGGCTTTTTAAGGTAAAGAATAGTTGTGATATGCATATATGAAGCAATTAAAAGGTGCTGTAGAGAAAGGCATAGCTGGTCGATTTAGTGACAAAAAGTTCTCTCAGGAAGGTACGGGTCTAAACTGCGCATATCTGCAGGAAAGGCTGAGATTTAGCACGTCTTCCTCATGTAGAATACTTCTGAAAACATTGGATCTGTCAAAGCATCCCTATTTTGATATTTCAAGACTGATTTGTTAAAGAAACAAAACCTGGGCAGCAACATGATCTTTTTGCATTTCCCTACATGTTACTTTTTTCTTAAATTACTTAAGTGTTAAGAATTCATTGCTCAGCTTTAAATTCGATAAAATGGTGGAAATCTCAGAGATTGCTGAGTCCCATGAACATCACCAGCCAGGTAGTGCTCTGCTTTAGGAACAGACCTCCTTCATTTGTTGTTAACCTACAGAAAAACTGTATGGAGACAGCCCCCATCACAGTTCATGAGAACCAGAAGAAAATCACGCCATGTTCACAAAAGCCAATTAAATTTAAAACCTCTGATTTTGGTTTCAAATGACCTTTTATTTAAGAGTGTAAGCTCGTACGATTTAAAGACTTCAACCCATTTCTTTGAAATATTGAAGCAAAAGATTCAAAGTGGTCAATATCTTAATAACTTCTTGTCCTTCACCGCAAATACTCACAAATTTAATTTTGCTGTAAATTGAAGAACAAACTTGGATCTGGACTGGAAAGTTGCTTTTTGGTCCAGCCCCAGTCACATTCATCCTTCTCTACGTAGGAGGACCAGGGGCAGTCTGAAGGGCAGGGAACCTCAAACTGACCCAACAAAACATAGTTTGACCACTGAAACTTCATGCTATAGAAAACAAAACGAGAAACCCGCCACTCAGGAGGAGATTGAAAAGGCAAAGCATTGGTCTTAATGCTTCACATTTCTGTTAAAGGAAATAGATAAAATTAAGAAGATAATTAGCCCTCAGCCCTAAGATTACAAGCGGATTCAAATTGAGAGGGGAAGGCAGAAACTTATCCCATGGGCAGGTAATTACGCAGTTGTCTAAGGAGAAAGGTTTTTGCATTGCTTTTGATGCTTTTTCTGTGCATGACAGAATGGAAGTTCAGTGGTCTGAGCTGGATTTCCTACATTGCTCGAAAGACCAGTCAGACCGAGTCTTTGATAACAGACTCATCAGTTTGGCAATATGGAGCTTGATGTAGTGTGCATAAGTTTCTGTCCTATTTTATTTTATTTGACAACCTTTTTTTGAAGATCAGAGCATACTTACAATTTTTATAGAACTCCTAAATCATTAAACTCACCACATATGCTTATAAATGGCTTTTGTAGTCTGCTTCAGTTTTTTCATATGCTGGGTTTATATCAGGTAAACCAGAATACATGCGGGCTCCTGACTCACACCTGATTCTCGATATCCCCATAAACACTTGCTGGCAAATGGAGTTAACTCTCTACCACTTGAAATAGCAACTAAATAAGGTGGCTTTTCCACATGCTTTTCACCTTTCAGACCTTTTTGGTCTAGTTACAAGTCACAACAGCACGTAAGCGGTATGCCAACATCAGTAGAAGTTGATACGGCTGTCCATCATCTTCAGCCTTCACAGGCTCCTTGAGAGTACAGCTGCTTTGGTCAGCTGGCATTTGGCTATAGGACCTTGCTGGTTACTAATATGAAGGAGGAGAACGTGCATAGAGCAGGTGCCACTGAGGTGGTTGAAAAGGTTGGGATGAAATAATACAGATAAAGAAAAAGGAATGAGTCAGTTGAAAATGTAACCTCAAACACAGAAATGTTAAGCGTAGTAAGCCTAAAAATCTGAAGTGTGTCAATTTTCCTGTTTGTTTAGGTTTGTTGTTTTATTTTTTTAACATGTTTCATATTTGCAAGATCTCTAAAGACACCCGTGCCCTCTCTGGTAAAGGGATAAATATGGTACTTACTGGAGTGAGATTTCATTTTGTTCCATTTCAAACCAAATAAGTGTGCATTAGAGATCATGGGAAGTCTGTAAAGGGATTTACCTCCAAAGTTAACAAACCAGCCATGGAACAAAGGGAGAATAGCCCTTGTTTGAAGTCAGTCAGTGGTTACCAAAATGCAGTATGTTGGCACTCCAAGTGCCAGTATTTTTCCTTTGTAAAGCACGCTGCAGCATTCTGGAGCGAGTGCCTCATGCTGTGGCGCAGGATCTCTACCTTTGCCATCCCTCTTTCTCCCTTCATTGACGTGCAGAGAAAACTAGAGCATGGACGGTCTTCGTTGCATCGTTCTCCATACCTGTAAGCAGAGTTGCAGATGATGTACTACTTCTGTCTGGTTCAGATGGGTCATAGGAGAAGATAATTTCATTAGTAAGTGTAAGAACTGCAGAAGGACTTGGTGTTAGCCAGAACCTCAGACATGGGCTCCAGATTATCTGTTCAGCCCACAGCAGGGAACAGCTGACTCTGAATGCGCATCCAGAAGTGCCTAACTTCAGACATGACCCAGCCAAACTCACAGGATAGGTGCATCTCTGATTTCAGCACAAGTAGCATCACCTTTTTTAAAAAATAAGGACTGAATATTTCCTGTGCCCTCTGGGAGGTCTGGAAAAAAACTCTAATTCACAAGCTGTTCTGTTGTGTTTGTGGCTGAATGTCATCAGGCAGTGGCTGGTGCCACATTCAGGGCACTATTTCTTGATTCTCTCTCCTTCACTTCATACTTATCTCACTTTAGGGAGTGTGAAATTTTTCAGTTCATTATGTTCTGAACTGTTATTTAGTTGAAGCCCCTAATGTTCAGTCAGTACACATTGCACACAGTCATTTAAAATATTCCAGCAGTGCACATTTTTTATAAGTGGTTCAATTGGCAGTGATCAAGGTTTGGGACTGTCCTGGTTGCCTATAAAGGCTTCTGCTATGGAAATGTGAAGTGCTGCTCTCCGTAATTTCAAACTGCTTCCTAAGCAGGCCCTCTGTTCTGACTGTCTTAAACTGCAGCATGATTTCTCAGCACGAGGTATGCCCAGAACCTCCAGAAAGGAGCAAGCTGCAGGATTTGATGGAGCCCACTAGCTATGGAGTGTGGTGGGCAGCCCTCCTCTCTAAACAAAGGGGTTGGGTGGGAGATTTTTGCTTTCCTTGCCCTGCCTCGTCCAGAAGTACTGGAACGGAGTGACTGCCCTTTCTTCTGCATGGTGTCTGTCATGCTTGCAGCTTTGTCCTTAGTTCCATGAGGTCTTGTGTGGAACTGAGATATGAGCACAGAGAGTCTGTCTAGATTGTTTTCTTCCAGCAAACCACTCTCAGACTCCGGTGTTGTAAGGAGGATGGCACTGTAAAAGAAGCTAGGAAGAGCTCTGTCATCAGGAGCTCAGATCACAACCAACGACAGTTTCACTGCCCTGGAGTGAAGCCGTGGTGAAGAGAAGATGCTACTCAGGGATTAGGTGCAGCAGTGCAGCTATTTGAAGTTTACTCTGCCTGTATTTTGGACATGGCTGCAACCTGTGACAACACAGACTGCAAGCTCACTTCCATTTTCCATAACCTGTGCACTGATGGTGAAAGGAACTGTGTCAGGGGATGGTTGTCTTCAGTCTCCCCAAGCCCGACTCCGCACAGCAAAGGAAAGGGTCTACTTGTGAGGAAGAAAATTAAGCTCACCACCTCCCTTCTCCTGATGCTTAGAGCAAAATGATACTTGGGGATTACTAGCTGTCTGCTGTGGTGCGGCAGGTTAGTGACAGCGGTAGACAACACTGCGTACTGAGTCTCCATCACTTTCCAGTGTTCAAATTTAAAGCTGAAGATGACTCAGAGATTCCGGTTTTATTGAAAATGCTTGGTAATGTCTAGTAATGACCTAGTCTAACTAAAGAACAAGCACTCATTAAAGGTCATTTATCTGAGCGGAGAAAAGTGTTCATTTTCCAAGTACTGTCATCTTCTACTTTAATTAATATCAACCGTGTATGCTGTTGGCAGTGGCTTCAAATATTATAGCATGGGAAGACTGGACTTCCAGTGACATTTTTAATGAAAAAATGTAAATCATCTCTCATGAACGCTGTAATTGAGGTATTCATTAGCTAACCTGGACTGTGGAGGAACACCTATAGAAACAAGCTGAACTCTGTGAATCTTGGATAATTTTGTAGGAATGAGAAGTCTTGCAGACATAACCCAGTAAGTTGCTATCAGCTAGGGACGTGTCTGAAGAGGGATGATCCAGGTAGCCAAAAAGACCATTAAAAAGGCAGATGAAGCACAGGCAGGTAGGATCTACACTACTGATGTGTAATGGAAATGTAGGACAAGTAGCTCAGGAACCTGCAGATTCACAAACTGCTTCTGTGAAGATCCTTATCCTGATCCTTTAAAGAGATTGATGAAAGCCCTGGAGCACAAGCAGAAGCTATTATACCCTTTCCAGAATGCACTAGGAGTAACCACTCCAACTCTAGATTTGTACCTTGAGGCTGGAAGAGTCCACTAGATCCCTGACTCTGATCTCCTCAGTTGTATCCAGTTACCTGGTATGTGTCCATAATATGCATTTGGCTAAGACAAAGGCATCCAATGTTGATGCAAAGATAGGAAAAGATGGTGATTCCATTGCTATTCTTGGCAGCTTGTTTCAACATTTTATCACTCTCACTTTCAAAAAAAAAAAAATTTTCCTATTGCTTCAGGTCCTAATGGTAGATTTTGTACTGCTTTGTTTCACTGGATGCAAAAGCTCTCTTTCTAGTCCCTGGAAATTTCCCTCTGTGAATATACTTGTATGGAATAATCAAGTTTACCTCCCAGGCGTCTTCTTTTGATGAGATAGGCAAAGAAAGCCTCCCATTGTAACGTGTTTCCTCAAGCCTGAGAGACGTTTCAGGGTGTCCCCTCTGTGTTCCTCTAATTTTTCAGCACTCCTCAAAGATTCCTTCACTGAAATATATCCTGGTACTTGTAACACCAAGGCTGTTTATGGTGGTATTCATGTTTTTAATTACCATTTTGCCTGGTCAAATATCAAAGTGTTTCAGTAGTCCTCTTTGTCATAGTGCTTCTTTGAAGCTCCCGTTGAGTTCCTTGCTCATTGTTTGAATCACTACTATCGATGATAGTTTCCACAGTTCACAGCTGGAGCCTGTATTCTGATTTCTAGACATCTGGCTTTGAATTCAGGTGCATTAAAAAGTTCTCAGATGTCATGATCCCATTTTAGCAATTGGACCAGAATGCAAGAGCTTCGTGATTGTCTTCACGAAGACAATCAATAACTGAAATTGTTATGTCTTCTTAAATTATTTTTTCACATGAATTTTGTTATTTCTGTAAGTCCAGTGTTGGAGTTTTTTATAATCTTCCTAAGTTCATGTGCTGCATGCCATGTTCTGACAAGAAGCTCTATAGTCAAGTTTAATGTCTTCTGGAATATTTTTACTTACGTAGATAAAAATAGGGACATGTTCTCCAGCACATTTTTTTGGAACAGAGATTGCTAAACTCCACAGTCTTCACATTTAGTCATAATTTTAGAAAAACAACAGTACAGAACTGCTTGCAAAGTTTCTGAAGTTCAGCTCCAAATTCAGTTTTCCCAATAGTGGGTTGAATCAAAACTTGTCTCTCCAGGTACCTTCACTTTTTACTCTGGATGAGGACTGTACAGCATGGGTGTTTTGGCTCTTCCTAAATACGTTCATGCTCAGCAGTTAGCTTGTACAGTCATTCAGTAAGGAAGAACATGGATTATCTGCCCTAGGCAATTCTTGAGGCAGGCATCTCCTAGAAGTGGTCTGAAAGAAATGCCTCTGCTCAGTCGGGCTGTGTCAGGGCCCAGACGTTCGCAAGCTGTGTCAGCAGTGTCTGGTTTCTTACCAGGGACTGCGCAAGCCTTCACAACGGAGAAGAGCGACTGGATTTTCAAAGACAAGTTGCACCTTCAAATTGACTTAAAGTCTCAAAATGTATGCAGGTTTTAAACATGCTCATATGAAGGACTGGTGGGTGGGAGGCCTTTGGTGACAGAGGAGGGCTAAGTCAGATCTCGTTTTAACAACTGGGAGCTTCTGGAAGGGCAGTAGGAGCTGCTCACCTAACGCGATTTCTGGGGTTAAGGACTGAAGTTGCACTGCAGAAGCAGTCCCTTGGCAGTGGGAAATGGGGAGAGACCAGGCAAAGGCGGATGGGAAGGCTCTGATGAGTGAGGAGAGTCTTTAAATTCTGTTTTCTGTCAATGTTTTAAAATATTTAGATTAATTTTCAATAAACATTTTCTTGTAAGTGTTTGCTGAAGGTAGCTTGGCCTGGATTATGATTGATCTTCCCTCAGCATTTCCAGTGCTTCCTAGCACATTGTGAAGTGGCACAAAAAGTGGGATTAGGCCCTGATCACTCCCACCGAAGCTGAGGGTTAAGCTCAGCCCATACACATTTAGTTCGTATTTAATTCCAGCAGACAACTCCTGTGTAATTACCTGAGTTGCTGTGTTGAAGCTCACCTGCAGAAAAGACCATGGCCATGAGCGACCTGAAGTTGGGCAAGTAAGAGTGGGATCTGATCTGAGTGGGATACTGTCAAACCACACACATGTGGACCAGAGGTGCTGGCCTGCCACCCCTCTCCATCCTGAGCCATCCTTATCGTATCCTGGTTTTCAGACAATTTTTTCTCAATTCTTCCTGCGTTTTCTTCCAGCCACCCAACTGTGTACCTGCCATCACAGATGCTGTAGTCTTTGTCCTTCACACATGTCCTTCACTCACAGAATCCAAACACAAAACCAAGAACCTAGGTGACTTAAAAGTGTGAAGTATTTCCTGGGTTTCACAGCCATATGATTCATATTTTGGTGCGCACACATGGATGTCAGTTTGTAGCAGCTTCTTGTGACGTTGAAAATGCATACAAGTAAGCTTTGCAAACAGTTGGGAAAAGGAAAATGTAACCCTAATTATTTGTACTGTACTGGTGCTGGAGGCCACGGGCAGATTGGTGACCCATCACACTAGAAACAAATTCCAAAGGCCTTGTAGCCTAATGGCCTGTCATAGTTTTGTGTGAACGTTACTTTCCACTGTTCCAAATCCTAATGACAAGACAGCTAGTGAGAGGTGTAAAACTCTGGAAGAGAAGACTTCTAAATGAAAGATCACAGTGTATATGTCCCATTAATATCCAAAACCCCTGGTTCATGCTATGAACAAAATGAGATAATAATCTTCATTTCACCATGAGGCGGTGTTTGTACACAAAAACTTGCAGTAAGAACCTCAATGACAGATTTATATAGCATTTAAAAAAATATCTTGGAAGAAGTTTGAACTTTTTTTGCTTAGGATCAAGCAGAATCATTATTGGCACTCTGAGATGAAAATTGCTCCCTACTTTCGTCCAAATCTTAAACCAAATGAATGAATACTTTTTTTTTTTTAAGTTCAAAATAACTCTTTTCATTTTGACTTGAGTCCGTTGTAACTACCTTGTGTCTGAATCATAGAAGTCTTAGTACTTAGTTACCTTGGAACAGCTACCCTAATTCCCAAGATGGGTGGCATGCTTACTGTACTGAGGATGGACAGAAACCTCTGTATTAGTCAGTCTGGTTCCCTGAAGCTACTGGTTTTCATATTTGTCTATAATCCCATTCATAAACTCATAAAATTACAGTTTAAAACCAGTTATGTTTCTTGATCCCACTGCCTGTACTTAGAAGTTTTTTCCCGAAGCTCTGTTGATGTGGGTGTGAAGAGTCAATTTCTTCTGCTGTTGAAAATGGGGTTCTTCTCCAAAACACCAAGAATGGTTCAAGAGATATTGCTGTCTTACGTGCAACTCGTTAAGGCTGAGGCTGATTTTTCTAGCAAGAAGGGAAAACATGGTCAAAATGCAGTGAATGAAAGCATATGTTGGCACATCTTGGTTACAGGTGCAATTAAAGAAGAAATAGAGCAAGCCCTGTGGAATGTGACATACCCTGCACTGCCTTCACTTAAGCTCCTGCTTTCACACTGCTTCAAGCATCAGCACTTGAGCTGATTTTTGTGGAGGGAGTTGCACTAAAATACATGTTTTTACACAAAGTGACAAGCTTGTGTACTCTTCTGTAGCAGAGACATGTAAATCCAGTTGAATTATGTGGACATTCCTGATTTTTTGTTAACGCGCAGATTTCAGTAGATCCTTCTGGTAATACAGCCTTGGGAAATTTTAACATCTGTAAATGCTTGAGCTCTCTAGGAACCAAGTTACTTGGGGTTATTGACCAAAGTTTAAACAACACCTTGCAGTAGCTCAGCTGGTGAAATGACCACAGCGTGTGGAGGTGGTGCTGCCCAGAAGTAGGATGCACACTGAGAGTCAAGCGTCCCAGCTCTTCCACTGCCCTACCCTGTGACCTTGAGAAAGATGCTGTGTTTTTCTGTGCCTGCTTCTCCACCTATAAAAGGGTCAGCGTTTTGAGCTAATTGCATTGAGAGTAATAGATACCGTCCAGACATTCCCTGGAAGAACCGAGCTAATTTGGTATCTGGAATGTAGCAGAGTCAAGCCCTGTTTGGCAATACAGTGGTCGGACAGCACTGGGAAAGAAACACTCTTCAAATCTCTGCAGTTTCTTCTCCTTGAGACTTGAGTGCTATTTCATTAAACGAGTAAGAAATGAGTCTGTTGAGCTGTGGCCTAAACTCCCTCCCGCATTAAAATGGGCAGCAATGTTTGTAGCCAAGCATGAATCATGGTACAATCATGGTGCCACGGTACCATGACGAATCGTGTCATCACTGACAACATGCCACAATGGCAGTTCGTGCAGAAAAAGCGCTATGGACCTGCATTCGGGAACGTCCTTCACTTACACTGCCAGCCAAGTCCTGAAGAGCTGCACCTGTTTGACTCTTCATTTGCAGAAATGTTGGAACCAGTGGTTGTGGGGCAGGCTGCCTTCTGAGGAGCCATGCGGTACTTCTCCAGCACCAGCAACACCCCACTGAAGGCATGCAAACAAAAGTGGTGCTTCTAATCTCAACATTTGCATTTATCTGAAAATAATTAGCTGAAGGGAAAATAAAATGCCTTCTATCCTTGCAAAGCTGGGAGGAAAGGGAAGTGCATCTAAGATTGCTTCAAATGAAACAGTGAGGCTCAGAGGAACCAGAGACCTCTGCTTGTATGCTGCATTCCTTACTCCCGAGACAAGTTTATGAAGGAATGGAGTGTCTTTAATCATTTAATTTGGTTAATTTAAAGCTACATATGCATAATGTATTTACAGAGAGGTAAAAACCTCTAATTCCTGCATTTATTATTGTAACACACAGTATTAGAGTGATTTTTTTTTTACTATTGCGATCTGCACACTGTCTGAGAGTGTTAGAGTTCTACACATCATGCTTGAGCGAGTGTGTTTGAAGGGGTTTGAGACTCCAATTCACATATACCATCCTCCATAAATTATGTACAAAACTTCCATTTATATACAAAGGCGTTGCAGAAATTATAATACAAATTAATTTACAGGACTTTCGTTCCAAGTCATTGTTTTATGCCCCTTGTCTTAAAGGAAAAAAAAAAAGGTCTATTTCCCGCTCCACACTGTAAGGGGGATTCGGTTTTGATGATACTGCAATAGTGCCTTTTGTTGAAGGAGCATTTAGCTCATTCACAGCAAAAACCCAGGGAACCCACCTTGTTGAAACTATCTCCAAATACAATTTATGCAATCTATTCAATTCGTGTAAGTGGGACACCTTTTCTAATTCCAGCTCATGGGAATTTAATTGCCAAGTTTGAGCCTTTGTCAGGATATCTATCACTTTTCAAGGACTTCATGGATGGATAAAGAATTCAATGCAGTCCAGATATTTTACAAGGCTTGACAACTAATTCTGACCTTCTCTATGTGTAAAACGTGAGTCCTGGAAGACCTGGCTGAGGCAAAGCGAGAGAATTTATTCCAGGGCTGCCTCATTCCCAGGTAGCTTTAAATTAAGTTCCAGCCTGACACAGAAGATTTCTCCAATGTAAGTACCAGCCCACTCACCTTTAGATAGCTGAATTTTCCCTCATTTGTTTTCTGACCTGGGCTATACTTTGAGCAGCCAGCTTCACTGAAGGCACTGTGTGTCCACCATAATGCCTCTCATCACTAATTCACAGTCCCTTGGCATGTATGAAAGCTTAAATTATTTCCTGCAGTGTGCATTAGCTTGCACTTGTCTACACTGAATTTCATCTTCCATCATGCTGTCTGGTCAAGTCTTTCTGGAACACGTTGTAGCTCCCCATAGTCTTGAGTAACCTAAAAAATTCTGTGTCGTCTGGACATTTTGCTAATTCACTATTTACATACCTACTCCCAGGTCACTAAGAAACATCTCTCACTACAAACTTTTGGCTGGCAGGCATAAATTCTTAATGTGTATTCAAGCCATGAGCCAATCTAGGGCTATTTTTTAGTTTGATTTATTTGAAGTAGCTTTTAATGGCTTATCAGTAGCTGTTGAAGGCAATGAAATCAGCGGTAGCTTTACAGGTTTTGCTTTCTTGAGCTGGAGTGGCCACTGGAGGCAGCGGGGCCCACATTCTGCTCCCCTGGACTAGAAGATAGCTCTTTCCTAAACCTGCGTGGGACGTGAGCCTCTTCCCTTTGCTGTATTTTTGCTGTGCAGGGAGGATAACAACTCCCAAAGGTGGCAGCAAGTAGTCGTGGTGCAGAAGGAGAAGTGTATGCCTCTATTCTAGGAAACTGGGTTGATCTAATCCCTTGCCTGCTCGGAGGTGGTTGGCGCAAGAGGAGGAGACGGGGCTGACAGCGGCAGCCGAGAGAGAAGGGATGTGGGCCAGTCCTGGCTGTTGTTGAGCCTCCCGCCAAGGTTGTCTCCCCTGTCTCTGCTTGCGCAGGGAGGCAGTTATTGACCTGCCCCTCAGAGTGGCTCCCTGTCTGCTCTCCCTGGGAACGCTGAAGGTAATGTGATGGTACAGCTCTTTTTTCCTGAAGAGGAGATCCTTAGGACTGATGTGCCATGTTAAGCATAGCAAGTGCAGCGTCTCTTGGGAAGAAAACGGGACGCGGCCTCATCCTTTAGTGTGGGACGCACCTCAAGAGATTCATTTAACCCACCTGGTTCCTCACTTGCCATTGCAGAAACTTTATATTTTACTTTGTAAATACTCTCTGTTTCTTCCTAAGCTATACTGTCGATACTTATAGTGACAAAGAAGGAGGTGCTGTGGGCTACCGGTTGCTTTGGATGGGGTGGAGGGGACCTGGGCAATGTAGGTGAAGTAGGAGGTAATGCTGGATTTTGAAATTTTAAGAGGTAGAATTTCCAGAGGAGAAGGAATCTCCTCTTTCTCTGTCCTTTACACATGATCTCACATGATCTAAAAAATATGAGGGTCATGAGCTCTCCTGGCAAAGCCACCACCATACTGAAAAGGTTACCACTAGTGTCTGCTGTTATGCCCAGCAGCAGCAAAGACAAGACATGAGCTGAGCACTTAAACAGTGAATCGTTGCCACTAGCAATGATACTTAGTTGACAGCAATAGGATGGCATCTATTTCTCAGAGGTTTTTGTTGTTCTGGGATATATGCAGGCTTAAGTATATGAGACTGATTTGGATTATGGTCGGCACACTTAGAAGGTTATCTTTGCCATCAGAAGAGACTTTTAATTACAAGCAAAATAACACTATCAAGCTGGGGCAAATCCTGTGCTACTGATCTGGGGTTTTACCTGGTTCAGATTCTCATCTTTGGCTGTTTCCTCATGAAATCACTTCCTGGGCTAGATGTTTTTGGCAGAATGATTTTGAAAAAAATGATAGAGGACAGAGAAGTATTTGACTCTCAGGCTGAGCACGCTTGGGAAAACACTGTTCTGCCCACAGCCCCTACCAGAAGGTGGGAAGAAGGCCACAGAGCTGCACAGGTGCCTTTGCAAACCATCACTCAGTGCATACCATGGCAAGGGACTAGCATCCCCCAGCCGCCGGCTCAGCCTCCTGGTTCGGCATAACACCCCCGCCGCTGTCCCAGCATGGCACCAGCTAAGGGAGAAGAGAAAGTCTCTGATACCAGCTTGTCGACGCTACTGTATGGAGCAATGCTTGTGTGAACCTCGTCCTGTGGTGTTCAGCCTTCCCCACGTGGGTTGCAGCGGCTCAGAGCACTGGGCAGCGAGCTAATGAGCGCCGGTACCCCGGGTGGGGGCTGCGCTGCAGGTGCTGCGAAGGCATCTGCTTCCCCCGGGTCATGTTCAGTCACCTGGTTCCCAGCCTGGAGGCTCTGGACGGCTCTGTCTTAGATTATATCTCCCACATCATCCCACAACTCATCACCCTCTCCACCCTCCTCCCTGTCCTCCAGCCTTTCGTCTCCCCTCCTGCCCTCGGCTGCCCTCCTGCTGCCTTGACCCCCCTCCAGCCATGCCCGCTCCCCGGTCTGCATTCCTCTCCCTCTGCCCTGTTTGCCTCCCACCGCAGCACCTTGTTAAAAGGGGGAGACTTTGGGGTCTGCGACTGAGTGGATGAGGCGGTGGGAAGAGCAGCAAGGGGCAGGAACCCCAAGGAGCAGGGTGCTCTTGAGCCTCCAGGCTGTTTGGGAGCTGTGGTTTCAGGTGCAAGTTCAACCATAAAACAAACTGCCTCCAGCATTGTCCTGTGTCAGGGCATGGAAATATGGCCAGCCCCTGCTCAGGGGTAACAGGCAGTGCCTCTTCTTCCCATGGCACCCAGGCCAGGCCTGCCCCATTGGCTTTGCAGAAGGCTGTGAGCCCTGGAGGAAGTATGGCCATGGAGGCAGCACGGCCATGGAGGGAGCATGGCCATGGAGGGAACACAGCCATGGAGGGGACATGGCCCTGGAGGCAACATGGCCATGGAGGCAGCACGGCCATGGAGGAAGCACAGCTATGGAGGGAAATGGAGGGAGCACGGCCATGGAGGGAACACAGCCATGGAGGGAGCACAGCCCTGGAGGCAACATGGCCATGGAGGCAGCACGGCCACGGAGGAAGCACAGCTATGGAGGGAAATGCAGGGAGCACGGCCATGGAGGGGACATGGCCCTGGAGGGAGCAGTCACTGGGCTGTGGGGTCCCATCAGTAGGAGCTCTGCCCATCCCCTGTGCCCCACAGAGCTGGAGGGACCCAGCTGGCTGGACTCCCCCAGGCCCCGCCGAGCTGTGCGGTGCGGTGGGTGTTTGCCTGGAGCTGGGGCTTTCACAGCACTTGGGTTTTGTTGGAGGAGGAGGAGTTTCTCTCTTGACATTTTCACAGCTCGGGAAGGAACAGGAGGGATTGATGACTCTGAGCACAGCAAAGACAAAGAGGTGATCCTGCCCTACTGGGCTTTGATAAACCCAGGCAACCAGCCACCACTTGTTCTTACAATCCCTCACTCCCACATATGCACAAGAAACACTATTATGGGGCTTTTTCAACATTAATGCATGCTTATTAACTGACGTGCCTTTGTTTTCTATTAAAAATCTTGTTTCTAAACCTCTCCTTAAAACTCATGGTATAGATGCACACACATACTTATTTTTCTGTCAAATAAATCAGATCTGTAACATTTGAAGGGGAAAGAAAAGTACCATTTTAAACTAAATTTATTTTTTTCTTTTCACTATTTTCTTTTACCAAATTACTCTTCAGCTATTAATTTCACAGACACCGTGCTCAGTTTCAGTAGCCTGTGGAGGTCTGTTGAGGTGTGATTGGGCAAGCCTTTTGCTAGCAAAACCTTCGTTTTTTTCTCAGAAACACCACGTTTGCAGCTCACAAACCTGACACTGGTACTGAGGCGCAGATTTGTAAAGGTATTTTGGCATCTCTCTCCCAGCAAGTCAGACTCAGATAGTTGGCTTTCCCAGTACAATAGTTTGCTCTTTTATTGGTTGAATTTTCCTTCTGTTGGAGGAATGGCAAATCTGAACTGACTTCTCAGGGAGCAAAATCGCAGGTGCACAAGGCAAAATCCATTACAAATATCTGTTGATTAACTCTTGCAGATGCCCATCAGGAAAAACAGGCACTTCAACCCATTTTCTCCCCAGAAACTCCAAGGCAAAGCGACTGGCTCAGAATATGAGAACCCACATCAAATTCATGGTGATGGCTGCATGGTCGGATGCAGCAACATACAGGTCGACTGAAGAAAATGTGGCACAGCATCTTTCTAACAGGACTTCATGATTCCTAACACCTGAGTGCTTTTTCAGCACTAACTCAGTAATTACGCAACACAGACAGGCCTGCTTTCTCACCATCACTTCTACATTTCACTATAGCTTTGCAAAATGATCAAATGATTGAGATCTAGAAAGCTGACGCTCTCTGTCCTGTGTTCAGACTATGGCATGACACTGTTGTGCAATGTAGACCCTCAGTGAAACTGCGTTTGCTGCTGTCCTGCCCAGAGGGCCACGGAGAACAGGACCCCATTGTGCTAATTTCTGGATAAGCACGTAATGAGAGTCTCCATACTGATGAATCCATTGTATAAATGGAAAAAGAGAGAGCAAGGACACAAAAGAGAGTGAACAATACAATGAGCCGTGAATATCGGGTCAGCGGGGATCTCGGCTTCAGAATGTCCTGCTCCCACTTGAGGCCAATCATCTGAATGGCTTTCACGGGGGGTAGGAGTCTGTTGGATGCCCAACCCACAGCTGAGACTGGAGCTCAGCATCTATTCAAAGGGAACGTCAGACCGAAGAGATGCTCTGCTTGCTGTGTCCTATAGGATCCTGCATCTGAACAACATCATTTCTGCCAAGCACCTCTGTGAGGGAACCTGAGACATTTTAATTCCCAAGCGTCCAGCAAATCCCCGCAAACTGCTGCAATGGAATTGAAATAGCAGAATTCTGGTGTGGTCAATTAACCCCTGGCTACCTCAAACCCTGATATCTGCGTATAAATAAAACGAAAGGTAGTAGTGCTGGATTGTTGGCCTATCTGGGGAGGAAAGCAGTGATACCATGGTATAGTTTCTTTTGAATTATTTACTGGGCGCTGTGATCAGAGCTGGATTTAGCCTCTGCCCTGCTCTAGGTCATCACAAGTATATACCTTATGCCCCCACCCAAAGCATTAAGCAGCCATGCCAAAGACAGGATCTTTGCATGACTGCCGCTAGATCCCAGCACATGCCTGTGTAGCCCCTATAATGGACAAGCACATGTATTATTAAGCAGCAGAAAGCACTTGTACAAGGCTGACGGCACACATGACTTATTTACACTGACCTAAAATAGCAGCACTTTAAGTGATACAAACACAGAAGACTATAAAGTGCTCCATGGAGATTTGTGAATACGGGAGAACCCTTTGGCTAATCCTGAAACGTTGTTTTCTTAAAAAGTCGGCTCATTCTCTTTTATGCACCTGACATTACTTTCCTTACCTAGAAGTGACTTCCTTCATTTTTCCCTATATATTGGATTATTAGCAGCTTGGTTAATAACAATCCTCCCACTTCTGTTGGCAGATGCAGCCTTTCAGAGCTGACAGTTCCTAAGGGCTTAGGAATACTCTCCCGCAGGCGTACAGGGTGGAGAACTGATGGGGTTTTCCCTTCTTTTAGCTGGGTTTCCTGATGGAAAGTGGCTTTAAATGACCCTGCTTCAGCTATGCCCACTGGCCAGGCTTGGCACAGGTTGTCCCCACTGTCACTCGGTACCTGTTTGGGGACAGGGGCTGGATGTCCGGTATCAGTGTGCCCAGGTGAGGAGGGAGGTCACTGCCAGGGCGGCTGGGGAAGGCTCCCGGGGGTATGCCAAGAGCATGGGGTGAGAGGCAAGAACGAGTAAAACATTAAAATGTATGTGTGTGTGTGTGTGCGCGCGGAGGGGGACACACACCTTAAAGATTATTTAACCAAAAAAAAAAAAATCTTGGAGTCTGACTTATATGAAATTTAATTTAATTTATTTTTACACCAGCAGCTGTCAGTTCAAAGAACAAAAACAAAGTAGCCATCTGTGCTTAATTTCATAAATCTACTGTAGATTGTCACATGATAGTGGAACTTGGACAAAAACGTGTCATGTGATTGGGTCCAGTCCCTTTAAAGTCATGCTTTCATATATAGTCTTATTTAGCTGCAGCTATAGGCATGAGGCCCAACTAAGCAGGCAGCAACCTGTCATGAACTGAGCACGGTCAGTCTGACAAAAATCCTGATTTCTAGGGCTTGTGACATCTTCCCCTCTTTTTGTGGCAAAAGCGTTTTGTGAAATTCTTTTTAATTATGTTTCCTGCATTTGAGCAAAACTATGAGCCTATTCAATAACAGCAACGCCTGTAACATGAAATGTAACATGAAATAATTCCCCTTCCGTGAGAGCTGCAATGACATGGAAAAAAGCGGAGTGCCAGGGAGCTGCGGGGGCCCGAGGGTGGTGGCAGAGCCAAAAGTCTCACCTCTCATTGGAAGCTCTTCCCTGGCTCTTCAGCTGGGAGGAAAAGAGTTTTCTTTAAAGCCTCACAGATCTCGGGTGTATCAGAGAAATTTAAAGAAATGAAATATTTTTTTAGCCATTTGAGAGGCAGGGCTAATAGGGAAAGTCAGAGTGTGCTTACTCTCCAAATTCATATTACTAAGAAAGTGCAAGGGAGAGAGATCAGAGGGGGTGTAATTAAAATACAGATCAAAAAGTCGCATTTTTCAATTTGCCATGGGAAAAAAAAATAACAATCAGCTTGTCATATTCTCATTAAATACCAGATGGTTGAGCATGAGTAATAGATCTTTGGCTGACAGAAATCTGCAAACTCTTTTCTTTGGAGAGTTTTTAACTTAAGCAATCCGACCATACCAAATATTCAATAATGTTCTCAAGGTGAATGTATTTCGTATTTGCGTGCATGTATTTGTCTGTGCGTGCCGGAGCGTACGTGCGTGTGGGGTGGAAACGAGCAGAGCCTCAGAGAAAGTAAAATTAATTCTTAGCAGGTAATTTTAGCTGCCTAACACTTACGCTCTTACTCTCACACTCGCAGACACAAGAGTTTCCTGAGGTTTTAATGCTTTCCACCTTCTCAGGGATAATTAAGTGATGACCACACCTATGCTGAAAGGAAAAGGCCACAGCTCCTTTATCTAATGCAGCTACATAACCATAAATCAGGTTGTTGCTCTCGTGTCGAGCCCTGCGGATCAATCGCTTCCTCACAGCGCTGCTGTCCCCCTCCGGCGAGGCGAGCAGGCAGCTGCCGGCAGCCCTGCGGCGCTGCCTTCACCGGGGCCAGGGCGCCCTTGGACTGACTCCAGCACAAGTTTTACCACGATCGCATTATTTCTCTGGTTTGCCGTTATTAGGTGCTGTATTACAGCAACGCCGATAGGATCGGGCCGTAGACCACCACTGGGGTGGCACAAACACACAATTAACAGGACGCTGCTTTTCTTCCCCACATGGTTTACTCTCTCAGTGCGCAACATGAGATAGCGCATGGTCACGGGCGGGTGGGGAAGTTCAGACCTAACCGTACCAGAAGGTGCTCGCGGAGACAGCACCGCCGGCATCAGCACTGCTGGTCTTCTGGAGCCAAACCTCGATGTAGCCCGGTGCCTGTCTTGATCCCAAGTATGAAGGTGCATCCAATTGCTACCTTACTAGACTTCAGCCATTTGCGAGGCTTGATATTGCTGCAGCCAAGTGACTGGGAGCCCTGAAAGTCCAACATAATAAAGGAAACATTTAAGCCTGGCAGCAACGTTTGGAATTTCAAAGAAATTCTGCATGTGTGCAGAGGCAGCAGCCATTTTCCTCTTGCTTGCTCCAGCCTGTTGCGGAAGCGAACGCGCGATGATCTCTCTTGGAGACCTTGCATTTTATTTTAATTTCTCCCCCCTACCCTCTCTTCTTGTTGCTGTTTTCCCTTAATCTAAAAGAAGTCATTTTGAATGAAAGTAGATGATCTGGTCCTTGTATATGGAAAAACAGTAATTACTGGCAAAGAACAACAGTCTTTGTGGTAGGAGTGTGGTAGCTTTATTCTCCTACAAGTTTGGGCTGGACTGCTACTTAGAGTAATAGGTACTAATGCCAGAAAAGAGCTTGTGAGGTTTTTCAGCCT
>NW_010537210.1:0-4921 GCF_000687285.1 Phaethon lepturus | reverse complement strand
TCCCTACAGGATATTGTAACCGAGCTTTAATTAAAAAAATTAGAAGGCATTAAAGCAGCACAAAGTAATAGCCTCCTTCGGTGTACCTCACATTACCAACCAACCTGTTAGTCTCAGACCTTCCTCATTCAACCTACTGACACATCTGTGTTCTTGGCAGGTCTGGATCTCACAACACTGTGTTGTTCAGGGATACCTAGAAGTGGTATAGCTACATTAGCACAATAAATTAGCATGGGTAGAGCACTATGCTAATAAGTCTGGATTGCTTCTCATCCTCAAGCTAGTTCTTTTAGAACTAATTCACTTAGCACTATAATGTGCAGTGCAGACGTACCCACGTGCTATACTGATCTTTGGGAATGATGCTGGTAATATGGAGATCTCAGAAAATCCATGGGTTGTGGGAACAGTGGAAAAGCTGAAAAGCTCAGGCTCTCCCCGCACAAGACTTCCGGTTGGTCAAGATAGCAGCGTTTTCTTTTCCTACAATGAGGCTCCTGGGATGAAGTCTTGGTGCCACTGGGGTCAGAGAAGTTTTGCCACCAGCTACAGCAGTTCTAAAACTTTATCCCCTGTTTATTTTTCCGGTCAGAGTAAAAGTATTTTTCCGGTGATAACAGGCTGCTCTCTCAAAACTGTTGATTTCTTCTTAAATTCCATAAGGTCTGCCAGTTTCACAACATTTTCCTTATGAGCTTTTAATTTTTTTAGCTAATACCAGCATATATTACCACCTGAGTCACCTTTTTTGGGAGTTGCCATCTTATCACACCAGCCTCACTTTTCAGCTGTTACTTTTTCAGAAGTTCATCCCCCGTCTCCTCTTTTTCTCTTGGCTTGACAAGACTGTCAGAGGCACACGTAAGCACTTGCTTTCTTGATCCTGGTCTTTAATAATTATCTTAAGGAGTCTCATATGCTTCTGTTATGCCTATTGCTACCTCTGTCACCTTTCTTTTCAAACAGCAGACTTCGATCATGCCTAGAGACAAGATCTGCAGCACCTGCTCTCAAATGAAATGGAAGGACAGATCTTCTGCTCATGTGGATGGACTAAGTAATGGAGCCATGGCTAATGAATTCACCTGGAGTTTTCATATGGCTCTTCAGTCTGTTCTTCTTTAATCTGGTAGGATTTACTGAGGGTAAGGTAATTGGATCCTCAGCTGGAGAAGTTGGCACCGATTTCTGGCAGATTCCACACTGGCCTCTCTTTGAGACCTGTGCACTTTCTAGCTAGTGGACCATGTCCTTCCTACCTTCCGTCTACAGATGAGGTGGTTTTGGAGAACTGCCTGATGGGCCTCTTTCAGCAGTTTGCCTACACTGCCTTCATTAAGACAACATGTCCAGCCACCGATACTCCAACAGACACCTAAAAAACCAGGAGGAAGTTTCCATATGGATTTAGGCCACCCAACAGCTGTTTCATCTCTCAGGACCTCAAGACCAAGGTCAGAGGCTTGGGCAGAGCTGCTATTTGCAGCGTTTGTCATCAGAACAAAGGAAGTCTTTAAGCTGGTTTTACCACCTTATCAAACTTCTGTGGGCGAGGCAGAGAGAACAAACTCGTTTTCAGGACCACAGAGGTATACAAATCTGAGGGTAAGCAGATATACATATAGGTGTCTGATGACTTGTCTGATATACCTGATTAGTGAGAAAGGACGCTTTTGAGGTTAAGACACTGGATAGGATTCAGGAAATCTGGATTCAGTTCCCAGCCCCACCATAGATTGCCTGTGGCATCTTGAGTAAGTCTGTTCGCTTGTACCTCAGCTCTCTGTGCGTGCAAAGGGGTCACAGGACTTTCTAGCTCCTAGCTTTTCTTTCAGACGTACAGAGCAAGAGCACCCGTGCCCCCTAACCTCATCTCGCTGGGCATCTCTTGATACCATCAACATGTGAATCGCAATGCTCAGGGGAAGAGAACAATGTATGCTTAATAACGTGTATGTACAAACGATGAACGGTTCCAGAAGTTTCAATGAAGTATCAGAAGATGGCCACTTTGGGAACAGTAGTAGTCTTACTGGCATCTGTCTCTGGCAATCTTAAACTGTTAACCAAAATTTGAATCAAACCATAACTGAGTATTTTATTTTGTGGTTTACTGAGCAACTAAGTATTTAAACACCTCCATTTTCCTTCCTTTGTGCCAATGCATTTCCAGGTCCTGGCTGCAAGAATAACAGAATGAAACAAAAACAGAACAAGACAAAATTACCTGGACAACATGGAGGCAGTGGGCAGCAATCCTCTTTCTTTGTTCATTGGTCATATCAATCATATTTATTATATGAGTCATAGTCATATCAGTCATATGAGTCACATAATATTCATTGCTAGATGGGCCTAAAGAGATGGCACTCAACACTGGAGAAGTTTGGTCTTGATCATTTGTCCATCATCCTGTTAGATTCAAATGATTTTCTTGCTTGTTAAATTCCAAATAGAACCATTCCCAGCCACTTGGGCCTCCACACTCTACAGTAACTGAAGATAACTGTATTTTTATTTACAATAACAGCAACTTCGCTGAGTGGTGCCCTGGTATGTGTTTTTTTTGGTTGATTCAGTGGTCTTTCTATCCTTTTAATCCCTTCTAGGTTATTAGTCAGAGATCCTGCTTTGAGGTTCTAGCTTGCTATGTCTCACTTTAAGGCTGTAAGGCATTCTCTCTCTAGAGACTCTTTTCTTGGCAAACTCTTGTAGCAGCAGGCTTTGTAGGCAGACTTCTTTCATTACGCAACCTTTTCCTTTTGATAGGGCATCTGTAGTACTGGAGGGAGGAGGATGCCTGATGCAGACAGGTTTCATCCTCCCACCCTATTTTCATGTCCATGCATTTTCTCCTCTGTAAGAGGACTCTAATACTTCCCCTTGCTACTGAAAGTAGGTGGAGGAACAGCCAGTCTTTCCTATCCTTGGCAAAATGTTTCTCCGGTGCTGTTACTTATTGTGGGGCAATGAGCACAGGCACCCTCACTGTTGCAGTGATCCAGGAGGAGGAGCAATGCTCTAGCTAGGTTTCCTGAGCAAGTATGTTACCCATCAGACATCCACTGGCAGCATCAATAGGTAACAGCCACCTTTGAAAATTGGGTTACCTTGGATTGAGCCAGGAGTTAGTTGTACAAAAGGTGTTTATGCCCCAGGGTTCAAGTGTCTCTGAGATCCCCTTGCTCAAAGCTGCCTTGAGAGTACCACTGGAGTGGATTGCTTGGAGAGGTCATGGAGTTTGTATCCTCAGAGATTTTAAGAACTATCAATATTAACACCTGTAAGGGATGCTCCATGTATAGCTGATACTGCAGCAGTGCAGGAAAGTGCACTGGTTCACCTCCTGGCACGCTCTGAACACACTTAGCAGAGTGGGAAATACCCTAAGATCTTCATGGAACCAGTTCTTTCAATACTCATAGCCATCAGAGCCCATCTCCTCAGGAACAGTGATTTAAACTTCAGTCTCTCGCATCCTGGGGGAATAGCCTTATACTTTGGCCTTACAGAGAAAGGTGTGAGAATCAGGTTTGGTTTATAATTGAATGCAGATATTTAATTAGCTGCAGCAAAGTAGATCAGATTCAGCAGAGGGTATTAAGAAAGTTCTGTTCCCAAATACTTGACAGGGTGGTGGTGAGGCCACTCTCCTCAACAGGAGACCAAGGTTGAAATCTCTGCTTTCTGATCAGGCGTGTGGGCGAGCAGAGAGGAGGAAGACTTGAAAGCATATTTCCTACCTCTTATGTGGCTAAGGGAAAAATATGGAGGAGATGACTGTTAGTTGTTTTTTAGTATTTTTCTTATCTCCTGGAAAGGATTTACAGTCAGGACTCCCAAAGGAGATAGATAGGTGCCGCCTTCTCTCCCAGCAGTAGCTATGTAACTGCCTCTGCTTAATTGCCTCACTGCTAAATACTTCACACCACAAAGTCTCTTGTAGACATTTCTTACCCATCAGCTTGGGTAGCTTCCTCTCCCTTCCACCGTCTCTAATCCCATCCTGAGGCATCAGTATTACTCACTCCCCTATGCCAGACCTAGGACCGTGGGATGCCTGTGTCTCAAATCCAGAGCTGAGGATTCCAGTATGCACTGGGTTAGATGGAAGTTAGGGACTACAACAGTGTGGTTTGCCTCTTTTGGTGTGAAATCTCCTTTTACCTCAACTGCGAGCACGTTGAACAGTGAGGAAAACAGTACTTCTGGCTGAAGCATGCACACAATTAATCCTATGACACAGAGCTCTTTGTCTCAGATCTTCTGTAAGGAGTTCCCTTTGGCTAAAATTATGGGCTTAAGGTCTTTGTGCTGTTAAACTGAACCTACTTTATACTTTCTGCCATGTGTATGGGACTTGAATGGAGCTGGTGAGATATAATGCTAATACTCCTACTGGTACATGACTCTGTTCTTATAGATCTAAAAGCTTTTCTAATACTAGTAGTTATAACTGGCCAGGGAAAGATAAGTATATTTTTTGAAGGTTTTTTCTTCTTAATGAACAAGAACAAGTTGGTTTTGTATGGGATGTTTCTCAAATTCTTTGCTTCTCCATGGAAATTTATATTCTCCATTCTTACACTTAAATTGCATTTACTTCAGTGGAAAACATCCCCATTCCCACACATTTTAACCTCTCTTTCCTATGAGAAAATGTAGAAGTGAGGAGGAGTAAAGCAGTGAAAAATAACAGGGTTGACTTGGTTTTTAGACCTGCAACTCGCTGACACCTGAGCCTACTTGACAAATAGAATTAGTCACATTTTGTAGCATTTTATTTCAGTGTTTTCACCACCCTGGCCACTCTTCCTCTAATGCTGGCATTTTAGGAAGAAGAAAAAGTAGGAGAAAAGTATTAGTCTTTGTTTCAGGACTTTGTTTCAGGACAGAATCACAGAATCACTAGGTTGGA
>NW_010537209.1:654-3441 GCF_000687285.1 Phaethon lepturus | reverse complement strand
CCAAAACCTTGCCATACAAACCCAATACAGTGTGGAAAATCAGCACTTCTCTGTTCTTCCTTCTCATGTCTTGGAACTGTATTTGCTTACATTTCTTAAGATTTGTAATTCTGTCAGTATGGCCAAGCTAGGACAGATCTTGTTCAAATGCTTTGGGTTTGTTTCTGTTTCATTTGTCAACAGAATCATCCCCTGCATGTGGTCTCTATGCTGGTGGTGTGGGATTGGGACCCGCCCAAGAATTGGGCAGCAGAGCGTGTTTTGCCTGCTGAAGCAGGAATATAGCCATGTTTAATGCAGTAAGGATGAATTAAAGCTCCTATAGTTGGCTGTGTATCTCTTGTATAAATTCACAATAGGACTTCCAGAGGAGTGTAGTAGCTCCCAACAGAGGCATAGTTTTCAGGCTTGATGAAGCATCTGGTCCTTTTGCAGCAGTACATTTAATATTTTTACACATATCTAAACCCTATCTAAGAATTTTTCAGTATCTGAGAGTTTTGGAGGTTTTTTTCTTATTTCTAGGAAAAGCAGCCAACTTGTGTTATCGGGAGATTGATGTGCTGGGATACTTTTCAGTAGAAGTGAAACAGTATCTACCAAACATCATCTACAGTCACAACATAGAGAGGTTAGCAGTGAATCAAAGAGCTCATAGATTTGTATGATACAAAGCATATTGTATTTGTAAAAAAGACAAACATGGTTGAAGAAGAATATCACTCCATATGAAGATGAGTTACACAAAAATGTGCATCTGTTTAGAAGAGTTAACTTTTTTAATAGACTGATTTTAAGTGTTTTACAAGACTACTTCTTTTTGTTCCTTTTTCCACATCTTTGCAGATGAGATCAGCATAGCTCTGAAGACACGGTTTTACAAGCAGTGGTTGCACTACAGTGTAGTAATTTTGTTGTAGTAGTAGTTTTGTTTAGAAAACTGACAATTAGATGAATATTTACAAGGAGCTGACTGCAAGTGAGTGTCCTGTACTGGTATGTAGTCAAGAATAACATTGAAGCTGTGAGTGTTACCGAAAAAGTCGGCAAGAAAACCCTCTAACACTTAGTTTGAGGTTTTAGAAGGCAGGCATTCTTTATTGCAGCACTGGAGACACAGGGGATAACTCCGCCCAGTGTGTCTGTCTTGAGTTCCATAAGCACTTCTTTTATTGTAACAAGCTATACATATTCATTACATTTTCTGAGAAATCTCCGCCTCCCTGCCTATCTACTACATTTACATAATGCTGGCGTTGCAAAACTACACTACGCATGCGCAGGGGTCTCGGGTGGTCATCGGTGGTCGTTTGGGGAGTTAGCCCCCTACTCCTTTTTCCCTTTTATGGTCACGGGTCTCCTGAGGATAGTTTCTTCTCCTTGGATGTTTGCCCCTTCTGTTGTCCAGCCAAGCGATTCTTTCTTAGCATCTTCTTTGAGCACTCCTGCTAGGATGTCTCTATTCTCAAGGTTAAGATATCTTCTCTGTACTCATTAATCTCTCAGTCCTTGCTCTTAACTCTTCTTTGTTTTAATTTCATGAGGCCTCTTGGTTCTACATGCATGCTTTCCTTGTGATGATTAACTATTTACACATAGCTGAAATGTTAGCATTGAGGCAAGTATAGCCTAAGGACTGTGAGAGTAGATATTGTTAAATATAAACACACAGTTATTAGGCTAAAGAAATCTTTAAAAGTTAAACTAATCATGTAATCAATAACCTTCCAGAAAGTACATAAATGTATCATGAGAAAGTAAGTTGTAATGTTGGTCCTGAATTTAACACACCAAAGAAATTGCACTTCTGGTCCGGTTGCTACCTTCAGGGACCAAATTAATCCTCTTCATTTAGAGGATGTATAAAGATTTTAGAGCAGGTCATCTAGACTTGTAATTCTGGAGTTATTTTAAAACTCTGAAATTTTGTTGGAGTTATGGTGCATATTGGGAAAACTGCTTTTCTGATTAATTTTAGACTTTGTTGAGGCAAGGTTAAAGATGCACTTGTAAACTGCAGATAAATAAATAAATGCTAATAAAAGAAGAGGTAAGACTGAACTTTCAGGAAGCTGTGTTGGTGTGCTCCCCTCTGCCCCCCAGCCTGACCTTTATTTCCTGTAACCCTGCTCAAGCAATAACCACCCGTGGTGGTTGTAATGGATGTTCAGGATGGCTGCATACAGAAAAATGTGGATTCAGGAGACAGATAACACCACAATAGCCAAGGGCTAATTTGAGCAATGTGCACACCTAACCACAGTACTGGTCAATGAAACTAAAACCTGTGGTCGGTATGCAAAAATGAATGAGTCAATCATCTTACCCCCATTAAGAGTGAGCAGCCCAAGAGCCCTTTGAGCTCTCCTGCATGGCTAGCAGGCTGCATGACAGGATCTCCCCTTGAGTAGGGACGCCGCTCAAGGTTATGCCTGCTGCAGAGTTCCCTTACTCTTCAATATTGAGAGATTCCTTGACGCAACAGATCTTTGGTAAGTGACTGATAGTTTGCTAAACTTTGCCAAGCTAAACTTTGTAAGCTTTGCTAAGATTATATCTTGGATTGATTGTGCACATATAATCCTTTAGACATAAACTATTGACCAAGTCTGGGACTAGGATTGGATCGAGCCGCACCTAGACTCCTCTTGAGGAGTTCAGAAAGCAAAGGGGTCCTCTCTGAACCTCACGACTCAGCGGGAGGGTCTCCCTTGACGTGCGGAAAACAGACTCCACAATCTGTAAGATTGTAAAGTAGGTATGTTTATTCAGCGCTGGGCAGCACGG
>NW_010537209.1:0-252 GCF_000687285.1 Phaethon lepturus | reverse complement strand
ACATATCTCCTGCTTTAGTTACTTTACGCAATAGCTAACAAGATTTCAAACCTTATCTACTAATTAACTGCTAAGATTCCCTTAACCCCTCCTCTCACCCTGACAGTTTTGTCTGGCTTACCTTGTCCTCTATGCAGTAAATAACCAAGCGTACCTTGCCATCAAATCTTGTTAAACAGTTGTCACATTTGCTATCAAACTTTGTTAAATCACTGTTTTAGATCAATAAACATATTGCTGCTTCTCTCTCAT
>NW_010537208.1:19763-28775 GCF_000687285.1 Phaethon lepturus | reverse complement strand
TTCTTCTTTTACAAAATCATGTTCAGCAAGATACAAAGAAGTTCTTTTCTTTACAGAAAACTATTGAAATTACTGTATTTCTGCATGGTACGAATGAGAGCAGAACATCACTGTTAGCTCATTCTTAACTCAGAAACCTTCACAGTTAGATCTAGCTGGATTTAGTTCTTCAGGTTTTGTTAGCTTTGGACCCTAACGGACTTTTTAATGAAGAAACAGGTGTGAGTGGTGTGAAATGTAATAAAAATTTATGCACTTCAGAAATGCAAATGGCACTTACTATGTTGCTGTGCATTTATTTCTTAGCTTTTCTGTACCACTGTGTAAAACATGTAAATGCATGTACAGATACTCTTCAAGGCTGAACAGTTCATGAAAAGGAGAAGGAATGATAGAAATATTACTTACGCCGTTTGCAGCCACATTTTTTTATCCTTTTGGGATCCGTGATGTCATCATGACAGGCCTTGCAGTAAAAAAATGCCCTAAAGAGATAGAATGGAAAAACTGACACATTTCTTAATCCATACAAATGAAATTAGTCCCACATTTCCTCTTGTTGCAGTGCCAAATTAATGAAACATGCCAGCACTAATTTACTTTAATCTTTGAAAAGGTTTAGACATTTAAAGTAGGAGATATTTGCTGCAAGACCATTAATTTCAAACATAAGACTCCAAATTAGTGTTTCTTTAAATATACTTTTATCTGAAAAGTGATTGGGAGAAGGGATGATACTTATGACACAGTGTATCAATTCATTTGTCTTTCATCTTCAAAAAAAAGAACATCCAATTAATTTTGTCATGAAAATATATATGTAATGAATTCTCTGTTCTTACTGAATATATCAGATTTTTTTGTGTGTGTGTGTGTGTGCGCGTGTGAAGACTGTCTAGCACCCTTGGCCAATTTTTCAGCCTGGTCACAAGTAGGACTTTATTTTGGATACAATGAGAGATTGCAATGAAATCAATGTGACAATAAAATTAGATATGTTGTTTACAAAAAAACCCCAACCAAAACCAGAAAGGGAAAATCCACTCAAAGTAAGTTTCTAAAGAAACATATAAATGAACGAACTGAAATAATCTTGATTCAGACTATTTTTTTGTCTTTTATATCTGAATAGAGCAAAACTATTTCGGTTTTGAACAGACAAAAGCCAAAATTTCAAACAAAAGCATGCAATTAACAAGGTGAGCCATCTAAGTTTCGATTTAATGTTTTTGGTTAGGAACTTCTACTCTTGTATTGAATGGCTCACCACTAGGTAAAGCCCAAGGAGAACTAAGGAAGTGAGAAAGGATAAACATTTGATTTTATATAAGATTAAAACAAAATTCCAAATCAGTAAATATGCATCAGACTGCCCAGAGGAGAGGTTAATCACGCCTGTCAAGCCAACATGTCACGTAAGGCTGCTGTGACACATTTCATGAGGATCACGCAGCTGGCTTCTCTATCTGGACAGTTACAGTTCTACCAGGATTCTTGCTGGCATAACAAATTAAACATACTTTTTAACCTGCTGAAATTTCCCTGTACTTATCTATTTTCAGGATATGTCAGCTCCATGCCTAGTTCCCAACCCTCTCTCATTGCATACTTCTCAACACAAATTGGCACTAAGAACCAAAGGTGCCACTTTGCAGCCACCCATGGCTTTTGCCGACAGTACTGTTCATAGATTTAGGATGGTTGGATTGCTACCACAGTATGGAGGTCACTGGAACAGAACAATCTACAGTCCAAAATATAAAAAGAAAAATAAATAATATTAATACACGGCCCCTGAATAAACACAGCCTTTGTCAGTTCAGCTAGGACGATTGCTACTAATTCTTTTTAGATTAATTAGACAGTGTCTGTCACAGGTGGAACTATATTAAAGGAAATGTTCAGAAATATGAACTAGATACTTAATTCAAATAGTTACGAATTTATCTAAGTTATTTTACACCTCCAAATAACGTCCCAGGTAATGTGGCCCACCAGGAGAAAGGTAGCAGGTCTAGCATATGAGACATGGACAAGAGAATACAAATTTAAATTTGTAGTACCACCTCACTGAATGTTATTAACATTTCTAAAATCAAGATAGTATGCAAGCTACTGATGGAAGATATAAGTCCTAAATGTAGCAGACTGAATTTCTCTAAGAAACTTCCAGGAAGATTACTCTTTCAGACTGTGAAATTTTCTTACTATTCCCAAGAAGCAAAATGTAAAACAAAAAAGTCTTCTCTGAGCATTTGTATACTTTGCTGCAGAAAGTTTCTAGTCTTCAAAATATTCACCTTCCAACAAAAAGAAAACAAACTGCCTCCAAGGAAATGAGACTAAAATATTTTTCAAACCATGAGTCGATGTCAAGACATAAGCAAGGAGGAGAAAATTTTTACAATTTCTCCCCAATCCAGCTGTAAGCCCCTGTATTGAACAAGAATCCACTATCACAAATATTCCCCCATACAACTTCATAACACAAATTGGACATAAGTCATTCCTACAGATTATGTTTCTGAAGTCCACTGCAGGACAAACGTCCTGAAGACCACCTTCAATCCTGTGTGTGAAGTCAAGAGCAAATGCCTGAAGTGACTGCTGTAATAAAATTATCCTTCTATATAACTGGGTTGAATTTAATGGATTTGAAGAATGTGGATTTCTGATGTTAGTACTAACATGTAAATGGATAAAGAATAATAAAGATGCCATTCATATAGTTTGTATTGTATTTAAAGACTCAACATTTTATATGAAGCTAATTGCCCAGGCGTAATTGTTTCTAGGTATAATTGTTTCTGATGTGAAAGTATTGTTCTAAAACTGCAAAATTTTCCAAGAAGAGTAATTGAACATTGTATGTTAGATTTCATTGTGGAATACATATTTGATAACTATGAATAGCTTTAGTTTAAAGGAGCCGAAATTTCTCAAGTAGCATGTAACACAAAACCAGAATAATTTGATTTGAATTTCAGGTATATAACATGTTTAATTCTGCTTTATTAAAAATGCTTTTTTCCCCTCCAAAAGACCTCAATTTTAGAACATTTTTCTGACTGTGATTCATAGCTCAAAAGGGTGAAATCAACAGTTTACATAATTGGTTTTGTTAGTTGAAACACATCTGATAATCATTTGCTTTTCACAGAACAGCTAAAATGTGGTAAGGGAGGCAGCATGTTTCTAAACAAAGCCTTCTGCAAAAAGCAAGGCAGAATTGGGAATTTTGTTTCAGCTTGCTATTAGAAAAAATGCGTTAGACAAATGATGTGTAAATTTTTTCCCTAAACACGTTAATAACAGTCAACTTCTACCTGTTAACAATGCTATACCAGGAAATTTTTACTTACAGGCTGAAATAATTTCACAGGAGACTGTAAAATGTCTTATAAATGAAAAAAAGCTAGCATCTCAGTAAAGGAATGTGAAGACAATTCTGTATATTCAAATGGAGAAAAGCACCAGAGAGGAAAAGATGCTGCTAGAAATATGAGAGGACAGGAGCGCTGCTGTGCTTTTTTATACTCCAGCTAGCCAAAAACTATCTTAGCTCTTTCAGCAAAAGTAGAATTCAAGTTCTCAGTGATTTCATTGTTTTAATGTTTTGACTTTCTCTAAATATTCATGGAAAACAGGCATTGCTTAAACATTACTTTCACTGTAATTTAATCATTAAAAGTTTAGGATGGAGTAAGGGCTATAATTTGAATATTTTATCATTCTAAGTAAAGGATTTAGTTAAAATATATAACTCAAGGACATAACCAAGTAAAAATCAAATCCTTTGTAGCATGACTTAAAACAAAAATGCAAATTATGAGGAAGCACTCATCTGCAAATACTCCTTTTTATTATTTTTTTAATCTTACAGACATTGAATAATTGTGTCTTTTAAAAATTATTTTCTCACCTCAATCTTTTATTCCTTCCAAACATATTATAATCCTAGCAAATAAGAGTACACAGGTTTGGTCCTAAACACAATACCATAAAACCCCTTTTCATTCAACCCAAATCTAGCAGAGCCAAGTACAACAAACCAGTGAAGTTATCTAAAATGGCTGGGATATACTGCACTGTTGTAGTTTGATTTATTATTATGAGATCATAAGAGTATGTAGCTCCAGTGAAGAAAAATTACAATAACATAAATATTATTCTGCTAATGCAATTATTGAATGAATACAGTAGCTTGCTCATACCAAATATTTGCTAGAGACTATGTAAACAAGAACTATGCTAAACCTGAAACTCAGACAGAACTGTAATCCCTGTCTTCTCTCAAAGTAATTCCACTGAGACAAATTAATTATAGAGAAACCAGATCAAAATATTTTACATTTTCCAGTAAGACTCCAGAAAAAAGCTTCTTCATTTCTTTTCACATAAAATTATTTAATTTCCTTGATGTTTAGGACTGTAGTTAAGAAAATGGCATGCACACATGGTTGGTTCACCAGAGTACCAACTTAGTTCCCCCTGAGAATCTTTAAACAGATAATAATGAAAATTAAATGAGGTGTTTACATGTAAAGAAAAAACAGAAATTAAATACTGTAACTTTAAATGTAAAGATAAAAATATACTAATTACCTTTTTACTTCTTTGGCATCACTTGCAATGAAGAATCCTAAAGTACCTTCTTGAATCTTGACATGGTTTCCAGGATTGATTAATATACTGCTCAGTGAAACAAGAACAAAAACAACAAAACCATAAGCTTAAATTAATTTTAACTGAATGTGCCAAAATAGCTTTATTTGCTTTCGTTATAGGGGACCCACTAGTTAGGAAAGGCTACAAGGAAATTTTAAGGCATTCTTCCTTGACATTTCCAATCAAACAGCAGTTTCATATGCTTTTTACAAAAACTTAAGTTTGAGACAGTCACATGCCTCCACCTATAATCACATCCTTTAAGTGTTTACATCTGTTTTCTTATGGTTTTGCATTAAACATAGACTATACAAAATAAAAAACCTCTCATGATGTGTGAAACCGAGCATTTCAGCTTTCTTGCTCCGTCATGCAAAGTGGTGAAAAATTCACAATATGGTGAAAAGGGGAGAACTGGCAACCACCACTCAATAACAATACAGAATATAATCCGTGAAGCTAAACCCTTTGATGCAAACTTTTGCCAATTTCTACTGAAATAGAATGGTAATGGGACCCCTATCTGGACATACAATGCTATTGTTTAAAATAGTAAGTACACGCATACACTCAAGGGGAATGGTACAAGACAACCAGTCACGATAGCTGAAAAAACCATAAAATGAATAGAAATTTTTTAAAACATTGCTATGCAGAAGAACAAAAATAACCCAACAACACTGACCGAATACCCTTGTCTAAATTTGGTGAAAGAAATTATAAACTGCTATCAAGAATTGAGGCACTCCATGTCTCTCTACAAAATATCTTTTTATTTTCATAATAATTTAACACTAGATTTTAGGTAAGGCAATTTGCAAAGTACCAAGCTAAATACACATATACAGAGATAGATGCAAATATATTCTCCAATAAGTTTTACTAATGTGCAATACAACTAAGCTTTCAACTTGCTATAACTTAATAAAGCTCGTGAAACATTCTCTCTTCTTTGTCTTTTTTTAAAGCTTAGCCTTTGTAAGTCAAAATGTAATAATGGCACACATACGCAATTTACAGTAAATAAAGACTACCAGCAACTTAAACATTTGTGGAATTAGCAAAAATTGGTGTTGGGGAAGTATATATATATATACACAAAAATAAAGCACATTGCTGAACAGACATACATTACTAAAACTTGAAAGCCAAAAATTTTTCATGTTATTGTTAGGAGGGAAAATGGGTCTCATCAGATCTCTCATTCAAGATGCTATTTATTATCTATACATAGTAACAAATCAGTGTGACAAAAAATATACCTGAAAGTTTTATATTAGCACATTGTTTTGTGTGATTACACATGCCCACAAGGCCCTATGAAAAGAATATGCAGGCTGCAAAATAAAGCGCTCGTGAGTTAAAAACTAAAAGGTTGGTCATGCAGCCATAATGCATCCCCCATTATGTAGATGTTATGATACAATTCTTAGTTTAATAGGCACAAACTACTTTTTTCTCACAGTCTGGAACTTTATTCAGTGTGCTTTTGCTGCCATTACTCCAGGCATGGCTTCATGTAGTTTATCTTTCTTTAAAATCAGCATCATATTTTTCTGATGTGTTTTTCCGTAGTGTTCATCACTACAGCATGCAAAAGATTCACAAATACATAATTTATTTTAGAAGAAGAATGAAGATATAGTATCATCCCATCTGACAGATGAGAGATTAAGTCGTTATGAGATATAGTAGCTATTAATTCGGGATGCCTACAGGCCATTTTTTCCTAAGTATTTAGCATTCCATAGCTCCATATACACCTCCTAGGGACTTTTGCTGTAGGAATGCTCAGCGTTTCAAACAGCCCAGCCTCTGGTTCCCCAAATAATAAAGACTTAATCAGAAGTCATCAATAAAAGGTTTGGTTTAAATTATTAGCTCAGTCTCACACAGATATTCTGTGGCAGAGGCTGGAACAGAAATGAAATCTCAAAGAAAGCATTTACCTAGATATCCTTCCTTTCCTTCATTCACAGTTTCAAGCTTTGCAACAAAAAGCAGAAGAGAACTACAGAAAATGGAAGTCATCACCACAGAAAGCAGGTTCATCTCCACTGCACACTTCAGTGGTATCGCAAAAAATGAAATGCGATGGTGTAAATAACGCCTACATTATGCATGCAGATAAATGAGATGAATTAAAGTTGCACAGCTAAACTTCACATCTGGCATTTCTTTTGATAGTGTATTGGGCTTAATGATTGCGCTTGCAACCAAAACATTTACCTAATGCAGTATTAAAATGCAATTTCACAGGTTTTAAAATGGAATAAGACTGACTGGGTTAAAAAATAAACAACCCAACAAGAATTTCTTCATATGAAACCAGTCACTCAAGTCACAAACAGGTCGGAAAATTTAGATTCCCTGGAAAATTTTTGTCACTTGAGCCAACAGAGCACTTACTAGCTGTTGGAGAGAGACCTTAACAGGCATCAATAAGGGAGCTGACACATACACTCTACTGGGACACACACAGAAAAAAAGTTGAGAATGGCCTATCTTAAGCCTGCGAGCTTACGTGAGCCTAGGTAAGTCACTTCTCAAGAACCAGGAAAGAACCCTTCTGCCACTAGCTCTCCAAAGTCTTTCTGCCAAAACTTTCTATGATGTCCGTAACTGCATCCTTGTCTCAGTTCCCACCTTTCCTCTTCCCTGTCTGCTAATCCTTAACCTGCCATTATGCTAAGAATTTAGCCGTTAAACTAAAAAATCTACAGATGCTAGTCCCATTTATTTCAGCTACACTGTTCCTCCTAAAATATGCAAAATATGCAATATTGTTAGGGTTGCCTATTTTTCTTAGGTACAAATGGGTACTGCTTCTGTTAGAAAAATACTTTTTTTGCCCTTATTTCATTCTTTGCCCTTAATCACAGAAGTATTACAGCTTTTCAGTGAAAACAGATGAACACATTTCTTTACATAGACCCACTTTATTTTTTTTCCTCATCCCATTCTTGGAGATAGATAAACCATACCCAAACAGTAAAAAATCCTATCAAAAGCTTAACAACTCGAACTACACAAGCTGAGGCAACTGCTAGTTATGTAGATGTTCACGCCCCCTCACAGAACTTCAAATTTGACAAAGTAATAAGCAAATGAAGCAGTTCTTTTCAGAGGCAGTGAACATAAGCTTAAATCAGAAGTAACTGGCTTCATTTAGGATGTAAGTATTGTGAGCGTGATTCTGTATCTCAAGGTTTTTCTGAGACACATGAAATCAATTCAGATGGGTCAGTGTATAGACTTTACTTTCGTCAGATCTTACATTTCATGCACATATACTTCTTTTTAAAAATAGAATTTATAGCCACAAAACATAGATGTAATTGAAGTTAACACAGTATGACCCCAGCAGCAAAATCTTCTGATGGGAATAAAAATTAATTTGCCCCATCACTGCTATTGGCAAAGAGTTACAGCAAAGGCTCAAAAAGCTTTGGGTTTATATACACACTGATAATTAATCAGAGCAAAGTCATGAGCAATTTCTACTGAGTCTATATGGATTTTTTAAATATGCTGCTTATTAAAGCAGCAATTGAATTATTTCTTATGAGACCTGTAGTGTCATTAGCTAAAGTTATGCTTTGATAAGCACTCAGTCTAATATATACATCAAGAGAAATGTTTTGAATTAAAAGAATAGAATATAGAGAACCAAGAGGACAGAGAAAAACAAAACAGGCTTATGAGCATACCAAGAAAAATGCATCCATCAGGTATTTAGAGATGTGTGTATCTGTTTAAGAAGCTCATGAAGATATTCATATATATATATCCCCACAGCTGAGAAGATAACTACATGGCAAAATAAATCAGAGTTTTAAGAGAGAAAGCTTCAGCTAATGTCTCATTTTTATGTATCTCCAAGGATAGCGAGTTTTGCAGGTGTAGGAAGATATAGGAAAAGGGAAAAAAGGAGAGAAACTCATTACATTTAATAGAAATATATATAGCTAATCCATATGCATTCTGTGCCACACATTGGAAAAAAATGCTGTTGGAAATACCATCCCTGATTTTCCCAAATATATATTTTTATCATAAAATATAATTTGATTTTTTAATCTCCTAAATCAGTTCATTAAATCAGTCAAGGAATACAAAAAAGCTTCTAAGATTTTGATCAAATTTTATAGTTTTATAACATTTCTGGTTTAGGTTAGCTCAGAAACTAATCAAGTAATCGCAAGCTTTTCATGACAGGGGTCACATGTCTCTACAAAAAAAAAAAGATTATCTTTTGACTTGCTTGCTCCTTCAGACATGAACATTTAGAACACATGGCAATTACAACCATGTAAATTGAATATGTGTAAATTAAATATGATT
>NW_010537208.1:581-19732 GCF_000687285.1 Phaethon lepturus | reverse complement strand
TCAGCAGGCATTTAATGTACTTTACCAGCATGAACTTAGGAGAGGCAAGTTCCATTACTCTATGACAATACAAAAATTTGCAAGCAACTTGTGGAGCAGAATATGCAGTTAAGAAACTTCTGCTTTACACTTATCTGATGTCTAGCAAAAGTTAGTCCATTTGCTAAACAAGATTCACTTGGTGACTAGATGCAAGATCACACATCTAAGAGAATGAAAATGTCGCACGTTAAAAATGTAGAAATCACCCTTGAATTCAGTTGTACTCTCAGGAATGAATGAATTTTGTATGTGAATTTCTGTGAGTTGTACTCACAGAATGAATCATAGAATGGTTTGGGTTGGAAGGGACCTTTAAAGATCATCTAGTTCCAACCCTGCTGTCATAGTCAGGAATATTTTTCACTAGAACAGATTGCTCAAAGAGCCACCCAACCTGACACTGAACGCTTAAAGCTCAGGAAAGAATCAGGAACAATAGTATCTATACAGCTGGAACTGAGTTACCAGATTGACTGAAATATAAGTAGGTGAAGCACAAATGGGAATTAGTGTTCATTTGAGATGCCCAGTGAAAAAAAAGAGAAGAAAAATTCTACATGAGTGCTTATGGATCTCTCTACATAGATCGTTCAGTGAAAAGTTAAGATAGGACATGATGACATATTCATATGTCAGTGGAGAACAGATATCTGTTAGTAACTCTGACAGTGTGTTAATTTTGATCTCAATTGATTTACTCACTTGTTGGATTATATCTTTCTGATCTTTTAAGTATATACACCACCTTCAATCAAATACAGATAACATGTAAATATCTGGTTATCCATTTTTATTTACCTGAAACTACCCCAGAACATGAGCATTGCTCAACACCTTTTTGGTAGTGCGTGGATGATGGGCTGCACAATACAACAATATTGTGACCTAGATAAAGAATGCCATATTATCTCTTCCCTTAAAGCTTTAAAAGTGAGCTAAGGTTTTGATTACTAATTACAGGTCTTCCAGGTTTTGCTGAACTTAAAGATATTTCATGGAGAACCTGACAGTTGGAGGTTTGAACTGTAGGACAATTTGTGAACTAACACTTAGGGGCACGCCTAATTCCTTCCAACTATTTATTTTTTACTAATTTCTGCTGTTAGGTGAATTTTATTTGTCTCCTGCTTTCCAATATTATAAGTGTTGGACTCAGATTATATTTCTTGGGTTGAAACAGCGTTAGAAATTTTGATGGCTGATATCCTTCCATGTTATTAGAATATAAAAAAGATTATTTCTAATAGATTTTCAGTATACAAAAATTTCAGTAGAAGATCAAAAATACTTCCTTTTTATAATATTCAGCTATCTTCTATGTGAACCACATGAAAAAACCCAACCCATCAGCTTCACAGCCTGAACCATCATTTCACTGTACCTATGTATTTATTGGTAGGCCACTTGCTAAGTGGCATGGGTCTACAATTTGCTTTGCACAGCTTAAAACTGAGTAGGCTTCCACTACTGCTGAAGTTTTAAGGGGACATAAGTTTGAACTCTTAATCTAGACACAGCATTTATACAGTAGATGACTCTCAGATTTGTATAACTGTCAGTCTTCTCTGAGAAAAAATGAAGGATCTTATTAAGATGGAAGAGATGTAGTAAAGGTCTTAAAACGGAGCTGACAAAGGCATGTGGAGATGCCCAGCAAGTACAGCACAGAAAATAGGCAAGGGCAACAACATTTGCAGCACTATATGAAGACTGAAAACTGGAAAACATAGATAAGGTCACTCGGTAGAGGCTTACACTGGAAGAATTCTTTTAAGAATTTTCCTTGTCAGCAGCTTCAGTTATGTACAATTCTTGTTTGTTCTTACTTTCAAGGTTACATTTTAGACAGCACTAAAGGTGGGATTCATCTCATCTGTCTTAGAATGGAAGCTGCTTTCAAGAACTGTCTCTCTTCCCTTGCAATCATGGAATAAGTCTGGATAACTCAACGGAGATTAGACATCTAATGTTTAGATTGATAAAGTTAGGTGAGATGAATCCTCTTATCAATGACCAATTGAACAGTTTATCCTTGCATCACTGAAACTTGTTTGATTCAGTAAACTTTTTTTCAAATTTATGGCTATCTTTGTAACTGCCATCATCCTTGACTAAAAAAAGAAAAGATCTATTGTTGATTTAAATGAAACACAAATGGCAAAATTTTGACTAAACAGATAAATGACAAAAGCTGTAACAACTCTGTTTTAAATCTTCTGGTAGATGTACTGTACCATTCCCCATGTGACTGAAACAGTAGCAATATCATCTAGCAATCAGGAATGTATAATGTTGTTTAAGTACTATTGATGCATTACCTAAAACAAGACTGAGGTATTACTGACTATAGGTACCACATTTTTAAATAAAACCAGCTAATTTTCTTGATTGTTTCATGCCATGCCCAGATGAAATGCACCACTATTAGCACAATGACCTTTTAAAATGTGCCATGTCATTCACACAACTATAGAATTAGAATTACAAAATTTGTTTGAGACAATTTTTTCTCAGGGTATATTTTGAAGTGGAGTGTGAGGGTAGGTGCACAAATCCCACAGCGGGAGTTGCGTGCATACCAGTTTCACACTGATTGTAACTCATATGTATTGCCTCTTTCTTCTGGGCTCTATCATTAAGATTAGTTCAGATCCATATTGCTCTACACAGAAAAATCCAGTAAGACACTAAAAAGAATACAAGGCAAAAGACACAGTGCACATTACATGCTACAGTATATTAAAGCTTAAGTACTACAAGCATAAAAAAAGTTGCTCCCAGGAGTTAAGTTCTTTACAATAGCAACCACTATTGGTTGGTCTACAGGATGCGCATAAGGTATTTTTTTGGGGCATAGTCCAAACTAGTTCAATGGTGCTGGTGAACTCAATACACTTTGAAACAATTAAATTATTCCTTCTGGTTCCAGAAGTGATTGGTCATCAGTATAACGAAGCAGCACAATATACTTTATTCTGGGAGCAAGCAACTTCACATGGTACAACACTTCTTCATATTGCTTATCATGCCAGCGTTAACATGCGTTCACCACAAGGTAATATATACTTAAAAGCAAGAAGCGAAGTAGAGGTGCAACAACTGCAGATCCTTGAAGATGCTAAGTGTTGCAGTAACTTCTCTGCAGTTGGATCATATCAATAATGCCAAACTGACAGGAAGCCACCTCTCTTTTTACACATCTACTCAGAAACCACAGGAGAATAAGACTAAAAATTAAATAAATATAACACATACAATACACACAATGCAACAGACATGGAACGTAAAGTTTGGAGAGCATGACGAAGAAGGAAATTGAAATGTCTGGACAATGAGAATGGGTCTCCAAAGAGCACCACCAACAGGCAGACACACTGCTATAAGCAATTAGAAGAACAAAGCTGGGAGGGAGAAGAGAGATGAGAAGAAGAGAGGAGAGGATATGTAAGAGCATGCCTGATTTACTTAATTCAAACCAACAGCAGAAAGAGAGGATGTAGACAAAGAGAGGGGCTCACAGCATGGTGTACCAAAATAAAATGTAAAACATGCCATCCCAAAGAAAAACCAAATCTGTGAAACAAATACGTTCAGTAACATCTTCATAAAATGAGCTTAATAAATGTCATTAAAATGAATGCGACATATAGTACAAACTATCCACAGCACTTTCACTGGAACAGTACAACAGCTTTAGTGAGTACTGTATTATGAATAACTGGTCTCAAAACAGGACCATCAATGCAAAGAATCAGGTATTTGGTTGCTGTTAATGGAAGGTGAGACTACAAGAGAACATGAACTACTGCGTTGTAAGACATGTTTTGAAGTAAGACTCTGAGGAAAGAAGGACATCAATGAAGGTGTGAATATGGAGACAATATGGCAGCACAAGGGCTGGTAAAGACGAAATATACATCGTCACGATACAGTACAAATGAAAAAAGAGGAGGGGAGATGTTAACAGTAAAGTCTGTTTTTTCAAATGCAACAATCTGATACAGCAATGACTCCACAAGGGAAAAAAAAAAAGCCTAGAAAACTTATACTGTTTTATTTTGTACTTCCTGCAAAGAAGTTAGTGCATAAGACACAAGAACCAATGGAGAGACAAAATACTGTTCTCTCTCCTCTTGGAGATTGGGGGCTCATATAAAAATATACACATAGATATATATATATACACACACATAGACAGATTAATATATATATGTATATATGTGTGTATATACAGAGAAAGATAGACAAAGATGTTATCTTCCTGTGTTCTTGGCAAGTAATTAGTCCTGAAGTTAGGAGTGGAGGTAGGATTGAGGTTGGAAGGAAAGGTAACGAAGAGGGCATACCGCTTTCGGCTTCTGCAAACGACAAGAAAAAAATTGCAAATCAAATACTTTGATAAGAAGTCAACTGACACCAAAGCAAAAGCAAAAAAACCCTTATTTAAAAGTCTTCAAGGCTCAAAGGTTTTTCTGCTGAGAATGAGAACAAATATATGGATAGACAAAGTGAAAAATTAACAAGAGGAGTAAACATGGGGTACAGGAGAGAAGAATCTTGGTTAGGTTTTCCTTCTTGCTTACTCATGTGGAAAAAAGAAAAAAAATGCAGGGGAAAAAGGAAGGTGAAAATATCTCAAAAAGGGATTTCAGATGATGAGTTTGAATGCCTGCACTTTGAACTGATATTTTTTTACTATCTATTCAGCAGGCTCTGCTGGGAAATTTTCAGGCTGATGTTCTCCATATTCCTTTACCATTTTTTCTACAGAAAAAACAAAACCTCCCTATAAATGAACTAGGACCGTTTTTTAAGGTCAAGTATTTGGCTTGCATCAGGGACACAAAAACTTATTTAAATAAGTGTTTCCTGCTCTTAATAAGTGATTATAATATTCCCAGATACTAATTAGAGATGAAAGAATGGCCAACTCATATTGTGACCCAGAACTATTGAAGTGCAGAACTTAGTAGCTGGTCAGAAACCCACTAAATTCAGTCACATTTTGTAAACTCAGAGGTTTCACTGATAACTGAGCAGTAATTTAAGCACTATTAAATACTTAAATGTAAAGGTAAAAAAAAAAATCTAATCATGGCTATTTTAATTAATCTGTAAGATACTCTGATGAGAAACAGTTGCATAAAAGATAAACATGCTGTAAATACTTTACTCATTATTTGAAAATGAGTTTTTATTTATCATATTTATACTTGAAAACTTTTAAATTCTGTTTTTAAGCAATCCTGTAAAATCAAAACTTGTTTATAATTAACAATCTAATACTGTCAAAACCTGTTATCAAGGTGTGCTTACTGTCTTGTGTATCTTTATTAGGAGTCAGGAAAAAAGGAGAAAAAAACAACTGCAAGCAGGAAGCTCAGGTAGTGCATTAATATTAGCTTGGATAGAGTTCTGATGATTTATAATTGCTATTGACCTTAAATTCCCTATGGTAGAATTAACACAATTTGGCTGTAAATCAGAAATCTTTTGAAAACTGTCATCTAGGAGTCTGCCCGGGGGGAAAAAAGTGCATAGGTAAATGAATATTTATGCCATTCTACATGTAATGAAGACATTAACAAAGTCAATGAAAATTCTTCCATTGTCTTAAAATGGTACTAGAATTTATTCTGAATACTGAGGTGAAAATTTAGAGACAGGATTAGGAGATCTAGAATACCCTCACATTACCACTTTTCAGAGTTGCACACGCTTCTAAATTCATTTTGGGTTGCTCTGACTACAAAGTGATGACGGCAGATGAAACTAATCTTAAAAGGAAGCTCCCTGTGTAAGTAAAAAATCAGATATATAATTTACTTATATAGATATTCTATTATGACTAGTAACAAAAATTAAACTGCCGGGAGCAAGATCTTCTCATGCCTTAGATGGAAAGAATGCTTCAAAAATTTTCTCTGCCCCTGAAAATACTGGTCCTAGATCTGTCTCAGCTGTGGCAGGAAATACTAGCTCTTAATAAAAGGGTACCACCTAGATAATATTCTAAATTTTTATTTATATTTATCATTGTTGCTCTAAACTATGTAAACCTCTCAAAAGTTTTATAAAATATGAACCTAAACTATAATCATAAAATAAATCAGCACATGGCTACTATTGGTCACTCTCATAAAGAGTGAAAGCTAAAAGGGTATCATAATCAGTTCACCTTTCATGTTTATGAAGAATTACCAATGAAGAACTTAAGACATGAAGTAGAATCAAATGTTTCCAAAGTCAACATCAACAAACATAATTGACAAATGACAAATTTATCTTGTTCATTGTAAACGTTGTTTATTCTAATTTTTATCTTAATTCTCTATCTTTTCATTTCGTAAGATGCAAGGAAATGCAAGTATACCTAAGAAGTGAGAAAGTGAAGTTTGGTTTTAGTTTTTCAATTTGTATATTTGGTTTGAAGAGAACAGGAACAAGTAGAACAGTAAAGATATGCTGCAGGTTGCCCTGTTATTCACCAGTGACTATAAAGTTATCACTGGTTAATAAAGACAGCAGATATTACTGTTGATCAGGGTTAAAAGAAAACGTGAATATCTAGCTTATATGCTCTCCTGTTGTTATATATGTATTCACAAAATCCAGCTGTTAGCATCCCTTTGTTATTATTGTTTCCTGCAATTTTTAAGCTCTTTTTTTCTACCAAATTATTTCATTGTGAAACGTTTACCTGCGTGGCTTTAAGTAAGAAGGAATATATGATTGTATCACACTGTGTTACTTTTTGTGGGATCCTCTGCATCACCTTGTGATTAAGAACTCAATCCAACTCCTACTGAAGTTAGTGCAAAGAATGATATGGAAGCCACAAATTATCTGTGATTACTGAAAAAGACTGTAATATTAGCACTTATGTAAGTAAATGACAACTTAAAGTTGGGCAATAATTCCTAGGAGAGCCAACAGAAACCAAGTATTTTCTCAGTATTGGAAATACAAAATCTAGTAAATAGTTCCACTGCTGTTACTATTGTATTTTTCTTTTTTTCTAGGAAGAGAATAAACTGTTCAGAGACAAAAGAATAATAAATCATTTGCTTTACGTTAGCTAATGCAGAATGTGATCATTCAATAGAAAAGTATTTGAAGAGCCCATAGAAGCTGGAAACATTAAAAGAATTCTGGTGTATCAAAAAAAAAAAAAAAAAAAAAAGAAGAATTTCTTAATTAGCATAGTTTGGACAAAAATAATATCCAATAGCACATATACAACTTTATAACATAGGAAAGAATGAAGCAAAACCAACTACAGGGCATGGAAACACTCTTATAAACAGTTTGTAACATTGCATCTTCCATTTCAAATGCCCCACAGAGGTTTTTATAGATATTTTTAATTTTAATAAAGAAAAATAACATATAACAATAAACATTAACATAAACTTTCAAAACCTCAGATATTGTGGCCTGAGCGCCAGTGACAGAATTGGTTCTCCTGTGAGAGCTTCAAAGGTAAAGTGGCCAAAAATAAAATGACCTAACATGTATTGTTCCAGATTTACTACAGTGGTACCGAATCATTTTTGAAAGAGGAAAATAAAAATCAGATCAGCAAATATTGTCATATTATTATTATATGCCCCTCCACATCTTGTAGAGCACATTTATAACATTTTTGTTATACAAAAATGAATGTTGTGTAAAGCACTGACGGACAACTTGGCAGAACATTGACTCCATTGCTCACTTGGATTTTTACAAATTATTTTTGTACAAAAAACCCTCAAGAAACACCTATCTTCCTGTCTGTGAATTTGTACTAATTATAATGATATTTTTTGTCTTTTTGGTTGAGGAAAGGAGTCAGCCAGTTGGTAATTTCAAGGCTAAATTAATCTTTTCTAGTTTCACGATGTTATTCACATGTGCAAGTCTTGTCAGAACAGATACCATATATATACTATGTTTATCTTCTATTTGTTTATCCTGTATCCTATCGAAATTGGTTCTTCCAAGCTTCTTTAAATGAAACTATTATTTTGAGAATAAACATAGCCATAATGAGTTTTGATATCACATCTGTTTTCCACCTTTCAGTTTTCAGTAAAGTAAGTTGGACCACCAATTAAAACTGAGGGACTACGACCAAAAACTTGGTAAGTTTTTCTTTAAATTTTTTCTGCAGATGGGACATAGGTATCACTGTCCCCCCACCTTCTCCTAAGTGTTCTGATTTAAATTAATTTTAAGGAAGAAGAATAGAGCAGAAATAAAAGCCTTCCAGCACTATGTGAAATGGTGTAATGTGATGGCATGCTAATTACGCTCTGAAATGATTCAAAAGTCTAAGAACAGCTATGTTCATTCTTAAAAAAAAAAAAAAAGCTGGCAAAATTCTTGACAGTGTATTCCAAACTTCAAAATCTGTAGGCATTGCACATACCTGCTTTCTCGTTTTTCCGACTTGTATTCTATGGCTATCATTAAGAGCTTTAGTTTCGCAAACACCAGTCTGCAGGAACAGAAGAGGCCAAAAGTCAGTCCTTTTTCACAACCAACTTCACATATGCAGAGATGGCTGCAGGGTATGCATTTTCTTTGAGAATTTACACGAAGATCTTTTCCCATTTTTTTTTAGTTAAGTACACAAAAAACATATATTAAGGTCTTTCTATTTTGAAGATAACGAATTTCCTAAAAAAATATAAACTGACAAGTTGGAAACAGTAGCATAAGCACCAGCACTATGTTACTAAGTCTGCTTAAGCAATAATAGCAAAGGTCATGATACACAACATAAAATTGCATTTGGCTATAGTTGTGGATGTCTTGAGGAAATTTTTCAAGTCTTTGCTGGAATTCAGCCATATGTCTTTTGTAGTGTGCATTCCTTAGAAAATATGTACATACTGAACTAAAATGAGAGGACACTATTAATAAGTCAATATTTGCCAATGATTGCCACAGAGGACCAGCATGATTGGACCAATATATGGGAAGTACATTCTGATACTGTAATACACATTTTTTTCAGTTGTAAAAGTCTGTACAACTGGCTATTTATTAAAACAACTGATGGGTGATACCCATAGACTTGCAGGACTGTGAGTTAGCACAACACCATTTGCTTCAAGCTAATCCGCTCTGTGAGAAGAAACTAAGAAACTAACCATTTTTGTTTGAAATAACTAGAAACTATTTTCCAATTTTGTCATTGAAGGGTATGCAAATTCCATGCTACTTGCTTTCTGTTCTATGAATTTGTCACAAATTATTCTAGGGCTCACCTTTCAATTAGATGGCTGCAATCTTCTGTATCATACGCTAACTTTTCCAGTGCTCAGTGCTTCTCTACAAACTTCCTTACTTCAGTGCTATTAATATTTTTGCATATAATTCAATAATTTTTGCATATAATTCAATAATATTTATTTTCTTTAAGCAAATTAAGCAATATTCTGCATACTTTGCACCAGTTGGATAGCAGAAAACAAGGAATTGGCTGCTGAACTGATGATATTCCATTTCCATAATGAATTTCAGAAATCACTGTGAACAGTTAATTTCTGCTATTTCTTCAGGATAAGACAATAGTTAGAGATAAGCTAACCCCTAAGATGTAGGGGTTCTGACAACGCTGAGACAATGTGCTGCATATATACAATAAAATATACTTTGCACTCTTTAAGTTTTGCAATGTAATACTTGAGTGTATTTAAAAAAAATATTCAAAAATTTTCCTTTTAAAGGATTGTAAAAGTACCTCTCTTGTCTCCTTGTCTGTGGAGGCAGGTGATATCTCAGTATTGGGAATTAAACACAGAAAGACAGATAGGGGCAAGATTAATTTAACTTTTTTTCCAAATCAATTAAAAGTCTTATTCCACCTCCAGAACTCCAGCCAGAAATGGGCAGACAAAATCCTGATAGTTACTGAATTCTTGATTAGCTTATCACCTCCTGTGATATTAACAGGTAAATGAAGCCTGATTATCAGCGTCAAAAAAAGAGAAAATAAAAAATGAATTTTCAAACATATTAACACTAGAGTAACCTATATGTTGTATTAAGACTATTACGTATCTGTTTTAAAAAAGTTGATGTAAAATACAACTTCATGAGCTGTGAATGTCAAGAGTTCTAAACCTATTTTTTTACTTCGATCACCTACATTCCTTTAGGAAACACACTTAGTGTCTCATCTTTGGCTTCAGTTTTGTGCGGTATTCAATATTCTATCTATCTACCTCTTCATCAAAAAACCCCAACAAAAACCAAACAAAAAAACAAAACCCAAACCTGAAATAAAGAGATAAGCATAATGCTACCCTAAGGTTTAGCATCAGTATCTCATTCTTATCTATAGACTTACTAAAATTATTTAAGTGGTCAAATAAATAGGTTTACATACACTTGGCCATGCAATTAAACATTAGGATTAATAAGTCTCACCATTTAACTGTATTCTGCAAATGTAACTTCATATGATTGAAATAAGAAAGAGAAGGATCTTATACCTGCTTTTTTTCTCGATACATAAAGAAGTCCACAAGGATTGTCAATGACAGTACATGAGGCATTCATTTCTATTTTATTTCCAACTGCCAACATCATCTGCTAACTACTGATGAACACAGATGGTCATGAACAAATGCTCTTAAGAATTTGAATCTGACTGTTTCAATCCACCCAGAGAGAAATAAATTGTTTTTGACATTAAATCTTCATTCTTTATTGGTAAGGCTATGATTGGCATAAATTAACCATAGATACCTGCTGTATTATTTGCACGTGAAAGTACTGGGATATTTAGAATTAAAGAAATTATCATTCTCCTTTCTGAGCAGGAAAACATGAAGATAAAACCTTGATTAGTTATTAATTATTTTTGTACCAAACATTTAAAAAGGAATTTCAATGAGCTTTTTTTGTTTCCAAACAAATTTTTGATTGAAATCTTGTACATCATAAATACTTCTGGGTTTTTTCCTCAGGATCAGTTATAATTTTTTTTTTGCTGAAAACTGCTTTCGACAAAGGAATAGGTACTCTGCTCAGGAGAGAAAAAGTATTTTCAAGTGCTTCCATACCTTGGTTCAGCTGCAGTTAGCAAAAGTATTTTGATCTAGGATAAATCATGTTGTTATTCACCTAATGAAAAATACATGGAAAAATATCATTCCTGATAGAAAAGTAGTACCTTATAGTAGCAACTTAAGCTGAGAAAATTACTTACAATATCAGAATTCCTTCATAAATATATTATTTTTGTCTTCTTTTCAAACTATTTTTTATGCACATTGGCAACTAATGCTTTCTTTGCTGCTTCCTAGTACGCTGTGCTCCTTAGGAGCTGGAAGTATGAGAATATCAGGTACTCCTCTTTTATGGAGCAGCAGTGTCTAAAACCAGTGCAGTCATTGAGGTTTGTATGTTGGAACAGATGTATCATTAGATATATAATAACCCAAATATCTCTTTCAAAGGTTTGTTAGTGTCAGGGTCAGGTAATTTCCAATCACATGAAACTGGCAAAAGCATGGGCACCTTCTGCTTTCAGTCTACAGCTGGGTTCTTCCAGATGCTGAGCACTCATGCATTGCTCAGGCAAAAACTTAAGCAAATACTCCAATAGTAGAATTTCATAGAACTATAAAAAAATTAAAAGTAAGCACTGATGTAAGGGGTTATCTGATCAAGTCTAAAATGATAAGTTTGTTAGTAAAATTGTGGGGGGTCGTCTTAAAATATTTGAGATGTATTTTACAGGTGTCTTACTAGATCATTATATGCACTTCTACCATTGCAGTAGAATTGCTAGACCTTTTTAAGTGTGCTACAGAAGAATAGATGACGACAGAAGTTAGAGGAGGAATCCGAAACTAGAGATGCTAAGAAACGGAAAGCAACGGCTGAAATCTATCACATACATAATACAGAAGGCACTGGTGGTGTTGCTACCAGTACCAGAAAATTTGCTCAAAAATTGAGTACTTAACTGCTAGTACAGTATTTCCACTTATAATACTGTTTATCTTACATGACTATTGACTTACTGTTTACATCTCAGAAAGACAGTAAAAACTTGGAGCATTCTGCAAAAGGATAAAAAACCCTAACAGGCCAGCACAGAAATATAGAAGAATGAAAAAAATATGGCTGTGCCATGTGTATGTGTAATCATGTTTCTAGATCTGTGATTGCTATGTATCTTACATTGATGTCGAGCAGAAGTAACTAAGATCATGGAATCATTAATTTAATGAAAAGCGAACAACGCCAGTGAGGAGTTTAGTTTACTAGACAGACTTCAGTTAAGCAGGCAATTCCATGTCAGATTACAATTTTAACCGTAACCTCAGCTGCGAAGAGACACTGAGGTATTACATATTCAAGATATGTTTTCCAATCTAATCCCATCTGACCAATAAAACGAAACACAACTAAATTTTATATTTTGCAAGTTACGAATCACTGTCTACAAAGCAATACTCATTGCCAGGTTCAGTCCATGAAAAATATTGTTCATGCTTACTGACAAAACATTGAAGAATGCACTTTTTAATTTCTGTAGTCTGTCAGGAACCAACAGATGTACCAGAGAGAGATTGAAAACTGATTAAAAGTATTACATACAAACAACGCCTAAAACACCTGCATGGCAACACTTTAAATGTACTTTAGTACTTCAGTAAACATTTCCCTCGTGTTTGAATACAATATACAAGTTTTGATCTCTTTTCTTTTGCTTTGTAAAATCATATGAGGCTATTTTATCTTTGAAGGCTCATCATGGGAAGTATCAGGAAAAGATTTTTGTCCTACAGCCTTTAAATGATCAATGATCTACTGGTTGAAGGTTACAACAGACTAGCTTCCAGTCTTCAACAGGGTAATGGGATGGGAGGGGAAACTATCAGCCCTGTCATGTGCAGAAGCTGAGCATTTGGTATGGGTCTTTTAAGCACCTATTCTATTGACCTAACAATGTTTTTAGCAATAATTTTGTTAATATCACTTATGTATGGCTGTGGACAAGGCCTCTTTTCTTTTCTTTAGGAGATTAAGATCTTACCTGATCATCCAAAGACCAGAAGCAAAAACTTATTAAATTCTACGAGACTGAGTTGTAAACAATTAACATAAGTTAAAATAATAAAAAAACCCCACTGAACTGGGCCAAGGTTTACATAAATCAATGAAAAAGTCAAAGTACTCTTTAAATCTAGCACAGTGGAAAAAGCCATCCATGACTGGAACACTACCAGGACAACGAGGAATTCATGGCAGCAGGAAAAGCACACATCCATAGATGTGCTAGCCTCACTATGAAAATTTTTGGGTGGAGAATGGTGAGAGAACCTGGGTGAAGGTTAGCCTTGCATTAGTAAATGGCCCACTAGAAGACTCTGCGCTAGTGCGGGACAGCTTGGTTAGTTTACTCTTCCATCAGCATCGTCCACACCTGGTCCAACAATATCCAAGGCACAGAATGACGAGAATTACATTCACATATTGAAAATATATTCGTGGGAATATGTTCACACAGTACACACACATATAATCAGAGTTATAAATAAAACTTGAAGACTCATAATAACTTCTATTTCCATCTTCACCCTGTCATTGACATTAAAAGCTTGAAATTCTTAAAAAATATTGAGTGCCGCAACCCCACTGAAAGAGGAGATATTTCGGCACTCTTTTCATGTTTGTTTATCCAAACTGTATGTTAGCCTATTTACCAAAGAATCACATTCCTAGACCAGCAATCAAGACCAATAACCTGAGGAAGCAGCACATCTCATTTAGTTTCAGGGTTTTAAAATGTCATTGATGGCATGAATTTTAAAAGCTAAATTACAAAATCTGTTCTCAAAGTTTGTATATTTTGTGGGTAGTTGATCACACTTGTCCACTGATTTTATCTCCCCTTCACAAATCAGTGCAACGGACTTTTTGCTGTCCCTTGGTTCTGGAAATTGAATAGACAATTCTTAGAGTAATGAAAATACCTATGCACCAAACTCATTAATATGTTACACTACATTTTAATTCTCAATGTGCTTTAACTAACCTGAATTTAATAGTTATTAAACTGTTGTAAAATTCTTTAAACTAGGAAACACAGTTAAGTAAGCCTCCAGATAATCAAATACTTGAGAAGAGCTCCAAAGTTTAGACATGTTTCTAAAACTCAATAAATGCCCCGTCTTTATTGATTATTTTATCTCAGCTCTACCAGCACAGTTAAATGAATGTCAGCTTTATGTCAAATACAGTCTCAGTCACATATTTCTAAGAACTCATGTAGAAACTCAACTATGCTTAACAACGATTTGGCATGGAGATTTAGTTTTCATGATTATAGTTAGTGTAAACAGCACAAATTACTATTCATTCTGAATACAATGCAAATTTCTAGAATATCTTATGAGATTTTCCATTTCAAGATATCCAGGAAAAGTTCTGTGCTTATAATGATAAACATTTTCCCTCAATAACCTAGTCACAGACTGGTTAACACAGTGGAGGAATGGATTGTGAGGCCCTTCGTTTTACTAGCAAATTGAAGACTGGGCTCTGTAATAGCTACATCCCAGAAAAAGACAGATTTTTAAATGGATAACGTTTGCCTAACAGTTACTTCTCCCTCATTCTTATGCCATAATCTATTCTTATGCTACTGTAAAAAAACAGAAAAGGTGGGAGAAGTGAGAGGAGTCAAAGCAAAATCATTCTCCTTTACGTAAAGATTGTATCTTACTTCTCCCTCTATTTCCTCCTCCAAAAAATGGAGTCTGTAGAAGCTTTTCATGTTAGCTATTTAGACATCAAATTCTTCAGAGTAGGGTCTATTTCTTTTTAAGCATTAGAATGATGCCTAGCAAAAGCTGTCCACAGTCTTTGTTGCGACCTGTTGGTACGGCTGTAATGAAGAACGGTGCCAAGGTAAGAGGAAATATGACTGCGTTAAACTATCCTATGTTTGTAGCCATAGTATTTATCATGGAAACTTTGTGCATACAAATCTCTCATTCACAGAATCTTTCTAGAACAAATATAGGGATTTTGAAGAAATAAAGTTGCAGCACGGCTTATGCTATGGTTATATATTATATGCTTCAAATATTCCTTTCTCACTGCAGAATAGGTATATTTTTTCTGACATGTTTCACTTGTTAAAAGTCGTTTGCAACCATTTCTGCAGAGCTCTGGATGCCATGCTGCTAATATGACTTCACTACGTCTGTTTCAATTAATAAATAGGTTCCTTGGAACGGGACCTAAGCCAAGACGGAGACACTGACAACCACTATACAAAGAATGGGAATCATTAGAGAAAAGAAAAGGATAGCACTTATGAGTAAATAACTCAATTTAAATGGATTGCTGATTAATTTGTTCAACACAGAAAACGCTTATGCTTTCATTTACAATCATTAAATTCCAAATCTCTTTTGAAAACAGGCATTACAGTGTTTGGAATACTTCCATGCAGTGATTGCTTTAATGTTTATTTTATTGGATCTCATCTGATGTAGCAACATTAGGACTGTAGCAGAGTGAAAAGGTCTCCTGCAGAAACGTTAGTTTTCACTTGAGAGAAGGCAAATATTATGTATGTTAATATGTATTTCTACTTACTCACAAACTGCAGGGAAGGACAAACCCACAAAGGCACTAGACAGATATTCTGTATACATTTCATTTGCAACTCCTTCCAGGTAGTATTTCTGCCATGTATCCTCCTCAATCTAAAACAAAGAAATACAGATGCAGAGTTCTGAGTAAAAGCAAAAGCTTTATTTAAAATTTACAAACAACGGATAAATGTGAATCAGATTGTAACAAATAAATCAGTAGACTGTTATGGCAATTAATATTGCTTATTTTTACAGGATTTCCTGGAATGCAAAAAAAAAAAAAAAAAGAGTCCATGTAGTCAGTAAGTCAAGTATCCCATGTAAAAATAATACATTCAATTCTTGGCAAGTACATTCAGTATGAGATGAAATAAGGTTGTAGAGAGCCTGAAGAAAAAAGCTTCTAAATTTTCTCTTTCTGAAAATGAAATGGTTACATTATATTGTTATTTGAGTCTCTCTAATAATGTTTCAATTATTTTCACCTTGTTTAGAAGTTAACCAGCAGTCAAAACTCATTGTTTACAATTATAAATGTTTTTTCTTCTCTGCGTCTATAACTAACGAGGAAATATAGGAAACATATATTGAAACACTTTCTTCAATGGTCATCAGTGATTTATGACAACAACTGAAGAAAAACTTTACTACTAAATTCAGAGATCTTTTGCTGTTGAAGGTATGAATGAAAACAAGTCAGAGGTGCTACAGGGCTACCATGAAAAGCTCAATATATTTGCCAAAGTAGAAGCTTCCAGTGATATTGGAGATGCGCATGCAATCCCACGCAGCTTCCAGCTGCTGCCCTGGGGTCCGTGGGATGCCACAACATATCTATAAAGCTTATGGCTCAGACACTCTATAAGGTCTTTCAATTAGCATCAAACACCTATAGTGGGGTAACTGGATCGAGCTGCTTGGTATCCATCAGCTAGGAATGGCACTATAATTCAGAATTACAAATACAAAGCCAGCTGATATGACTGGAAATGTGGCATATGCAGAAGCTGTTCACTGCTGAAACCCCAGTTCTCTATACTGTAGTTTGTGCCCTCATCCAAAGCTTGTTTGAGATTTGACTGTCATTCCCAATGAGACCTTCCTAGGCAAACTAGGGAAACCACCACAATCAGGCAGCCTGAAATATCTAAGGCTTCCCATCAAATAGCTGCTTCCCTATTTATTAAGTCATATTAAAACCGAGCAAATGGAGCATCCCTGCATGTAATTATCTCTTTGCCTTTATTCAGTAGTAGGGCTGTATCAATTGTGTGAACAGAGAAATTAATATTTGCAAGAATTATATGCAGCATAATAAAATGTATGTATGATAATACAGTATATATAAAATTAGCAAGAAACATGACAATTACATCAGACTAGCAAGAATAACATGATTTTTATTTTTACATTTTACATTACCGCATTTTCATTAACCAGAGTCTATCTGACTAAATAGTAAATAGGAAACAAGTAAAAAGAGACAGATTGAGAGATCAGAGATTTTTATTTTCTTAAATAAGGCACAGGATTTTACGGATCATGGAAATATTTATCTTGTAATTTAGTGCATACCTGAAAACTGTATTTTATTCCTTGCAAAAAAATAAAGAAACTCTGAGTTCCATTATTTAGGTAGCCCCATTATGATCTTCACCTTACAGAGCAGTAAGTGAGACAGTATTGAGTTTAGATGTGAAGGCCAAAAAAATTGACACTGATAAAGTATTTTTTTAAAGAACTATTGGTAGAGATTTGCAAAGCTACCTGAAAGGTTTAAGTGGTAAAGAACGACTGATTTGAGAAGGACTCTCAAACATTTCACAGTTTGTTTTTTTCTGATATACCCAGCTTTCCTCAAAGCTCAGCCTACACTATGTAAAGAGGTGACAATACTAATCCTGCAGGAAACAGAATCACAGAATCATTAAGGTTGGAAAAGACTGTTAAGATCATCAAGTCCAACTGTTAACCCAACAGCTGCAGCCAGGCCCAATGAAGTGGCAGAAAGGATGCTTCAGGAACATCCATCCTCATAAATTACTACAGGTAAGGCTAAAGTGCTTTAATCTATGCTGCTAATCTTGCTTGTCTAAAGTCCCAGAGACAGTGGGACATCAACCAGCTAAGTATGAGCCAGATTTTTTTTCTTTTTGGCCATTGCATAGAGAACTCTCAGCATTTCAGAAATTCCTATCAAAGAATTTACAACAAGAAGATAAACAACTTATTACTGCTTTAAAATTTTGTACATTACTGCCCACTATGTCAAATGCCTTGGATAATATCCAGTCACTTATTTTAATGGTATGAAATGTGTTAGGCAGCAAAACATAGGCTTGTATATTCTTTATGGTGAAAGCATTACGGTATGTTAGGAGGAGTGTCAGGTTTGTTATGAACATATTCTCCAAACAGCAATATAAATGTACACCTCTGTCAGTATTCAAGAAAATAAATTAATACATGGGATGTAAGTGACCTGGGTAAAGGTAAAGGTAATTTTTCAGCTATAAATTAATTTTTCAGCTATTCAGCAATAAATCAAATTGAGAAAAGCATCTTTAAGCAACGATTTATCTTTGTCTGCTGTGTCAAACTACAGCTTATTTAAAACAGCATTAAAGCAAGACGTTCTTGCATAGCATACAGGGCTTAAAGGAAATCTTACCATGTAAATTCAAAAATGGATAAAAATTTAAGATGGGAAAAATTAAAGCACACACTCTAATCATGAGACAGTTCAGGTCTGTGACCAACAACATAGTCTATGCATTTATAATGTATCCAGCAACTGGCTTTCTGCCTCTTAAATTTAAAAATGAACTCATGCCTACATAGATGTCATTCAAGACTTATTTTCTGGATATTAATTCTATTTTTCTTGTAACTGGTTTGTTTATATTGTTGCTTCATTAGTTGTACTTCCTATTACTCTAAATAATGCTTCTAAACAAGGTATAATCAGATGAAAATGTTAAGTGTTTAACAAAAAATTAAGCTAAGTAATTGACATTTTTTATTTTAAATTAAATCTCTAGGAACTTTTAAAATCATACATGCTTTAGGAATTAAAATTATATGAGCACAAACTGTAACAGTAAACTACATTTTAAAAACAAAAGCTATAATGGTTACTGAGTCCTATTCATTCCCTAAGAGTTCGGAACAGATTTTTCTTGTTCTTTCTTATACTTATTATTTTCTAAAAGTTTTAAGTTATAGTTCTGTATTCCATACTCTTACTCCAGCTCCATAAGCTCACAAAACCCCATAAAGTAAGAGTTCTATAGAAATGTGGTGATGTTCCTATTCTTTTTTTTTGCTCTTTTGGAGAGCTGTCTTCACCCACGCTTCCCCTGCCTGCAGTTCTGTAACTCTCTGCCCTTGACTCTGCCTCTTTGTTTCTCTTCTCTACCATATCATTACCTAACATCACTCACAATACCAACAGAACCGTTTCTCTAGGCTAATGTCCTGTATATCTTGCTT
>NW_010537208.1:0-550 GCF_000687285.1 Phaethon lepturus | reverse complement strand
TTCCCTCTTAACTCCTTTATTCAAAAGTAAATGTCAGCCTGCCTAAGTGACTTGTACTAGCGGATATGTAGCCACCAACTGACAGTGCTTTCACTGATAGAGTTTTTTCTCTTACTTGCCCTTCAGCGGCGTTACCACCTCCTCTTTCAAACTCTTTTAGGCTCATAACGTCGTTATCTTTGTGTGCTTCAACCCAGTCACTTATTCTATGTTTAAATCATACAGGCCTCTTGTCTTCCCACTAACCAGGATAATCTGTGAAAAAAAATGTCTAAATCATGTGAGAAAAAATTTAACTTTTAAAAACCTTAAGAGACAGCAAGAGGAATTCCATGTCAAACTAGCATTTTACAGATAGCCAGCACCAAAAAAGTGAGGGATGCAGTACTGTCATACATACTAAGCTCAGTAAGCAAAACCGTGATTACGTTCATTTGTGGTGAATGGTGTTAAATCCGACTCGTGGCCGGTCACAAGCGGTGTTCCCCAGGGCTCGGTCCTGGGGTCGGTCTTATTCAGTATCTTTACTGATAACCTGGATGAGGGGATC
>NW_010537207.1:1079-1584 GCF_000687285.1 Phaethon lepturus | reverse complement strand
GGTAGAGTGTGAATCTGAGTATAATACTCCTGTTTTGCCATTGAAAAAGCTAGATGGGAAGAATTACCGTTAAGTGCAAGATTTAAGAGCCATAAATAATATAGTTGAGGATTTACATTCTGTTGTGGCAAATCCATATACGTTACTAACAAAGCTAAAGGAAAACCAAAACTGGTTTACCGTTTTGGATTTACAGGATGCCTTTTTCTGTTTGCCGCTTTCCAAAGAGAGCCAGAAAATTTTTGCCTTTGAGTGGGAAAATCCCGATACCGGGAGAAGAACCCAGCTAACTTGGACAGTGTTACCAGAAGGGTTCAAAAATAGCCTGACAATTTTTGGGAACCAATTAGCTTGGGAACTTGAAGGATGGATTCCACCATCTCCAAATGGGACATTATTACAATATGTACATGATTTATTAGTTGCTATGACAACTAAAGAAGAATGTATTCAATGGACTGTTATATTGCTGAATTTCTTGGGACTGAGTGGTGACAGAGTATCT
>NW_010537207.1:0-399 GCF_000687285.1 Phaethon lepturus | reverse complement strand
CCAGTACGGTAACCTACCTCGGATACAGGATTTCGAAAGGACAACGAGAACTAGGGACGGAACGAAAGGAAACTATCTGCCAGACACTAAAGCCAATTACGGTAAAAGAATTGCGAACCTTCCTTGGAATGACAGGTTGGTGTAGATTACGGATTTATAATTATGGGATATTGGTAAAAGCCTTGTATGATTTGTTGAAAGGAAGCCCTTCACAGTTAGTTTGGACTGGGGAGGTGGAAAAAGCCTTTAAATTATTAAAGACTGAATTACTGAAAGCACCAGCCCTCGGACTTCCCGATGTGTCTAAACTATTTTGGCTCTTCACGTGAAAAACAAGGCATTGCTTTAGGCATATTGGCACAGCGATTGGGGCCATACAAGTGGGCAGTTGCATACTTC
>NW_010537206.1:0-1225 GCF_000687285.1 Phaethon lepturus | reverse complement strand
GGCGTGTGCGCGGCGTGTGCCTGGTGTGTGCCTGGCGCGGGCTTGGTGTGTGCCTAACATGTGCTTGGCGTGTGCTTGGCGTGTGCCTAATGTGTGCTTGGCATGTGCTTGGCATGTGCCTGGCGTGTGCGTGGCGTGTGCCTGGTGTGTGCCTGGCGCGGGCTTGGTGTGTGCTCGGCCTGTGCCTGGCGTGTGCCCAGCATGGGCTTGGCGTGTGCCCGGTGTGTGCCTGGCATGTGCCTGGTGTGTGTTTGGCATGTGCCCAGTGTGGTCTTGGCATGTGCCTGGCATCTGCCTGGCGTGTGCTTGGCGTGTGCCTGGCATGGGCTTGGCGTGGACTTGGCATGTGCCTGGTATGCGCTTGGCATGTGCCTGGTGTGTGCCCGGCATGGGCTTGGCATGTACCTGGCATGTGCCTGGTGTGTGCCCGGCATGGGCTTGCCGTGTGCCTGGCATATGCTTGGCGTGTTCCTGGCGTGTGCCTAGTGTGTGCCTGGTGTGGTCTTAGCGTGTGCCTGGCGTGTGCTTGGCATGTTCCTGGTGTGTGCCTAGCGTTTGCCTGGTGTGGGCTTGGCGTGTGCCTGGCATGTGCCTGGCATGTGCTTGGCGTGTTCCTGGCGTGTGCCTAGTGTGTGCCTGGTGTGGTCTTAGCGTGTGCCTGGCGTGTGCCCGGCATGGGCTTGGCATGTGCCTGGCGTGTGCTTGCTGTGTGCCTGGCGTGGGCTTAGCATGTGCCCAGTGTGAGCCCAGCATGTGCCTGACGTGCCTGGTGTGGGCTTAGCATGTAACTGGCATGTGCGTGGCGTGTGCCCAGTGTGTGTCTAGCATGTGTTTGGGTTGTGCTTGGCGTGTGCGTGGCATGGGTTTGGTGTGGGCTTGCGGTGAGCTTTGCATGGGCTTGTCGTGTGCTTGGCGTGCCCTTGGTATGCACTTGGCATGGGTTTGATGTGGGCTTGTATGTGCTTGGCATGTACATGGCATCTGCTTGGTGTGTCCTTGGCGTGTCACAGAGCGAGTTTGGTGTGTCCTTAGTGTGCGTGTGGCGTGTGCTTGGCACGTGCGTGGTGTGGGTTTGGTCTGTGCTTGGCGTGTGTGTGGCCTCTGCTTGGCGTGACCTTGGCGTGTGCGTGGGTGTGGGCTTGGCGTGACCTTCGCGTGTGCGTGGCGTGGGTCTGCTGTACGCGTGGCATGCGCGTGGCGTGGCCTTGGCGTGCGCGTGGCGGGT
>NW_010537205.1:0-790 GCF_000687285.1 Phaethon lepturus | reverse complement strand
TTTTACATTGTTTATAAAGACATTGATACCAATCTTGAGTTTTACCTAAGTTATTTCATTTCCCCCTTGTTTAGATAGCAAGGGGTTCATTTTGGGTGCATTTGGGTGCTTGAAGCAGTTTACGCAAATTCAGAAGAATCAATGTTTGTTGGTCAAAAAACCAAAGCCAAGGCAAAATGTGTTTCATTGTTTTCCCCTCATTGAAGTCAAGAAAGTAGTTGTTAATATAAAACATGCTTTAGTTTTCTTAATTTTCAGTCAGAGAATGCAAAATGTGAGAAAATGACCCTGTTAACCCTTGATGGTTTCCATGGTACTATACTTCTTGACCTACAGGTTGATTGTACTGTGGCGATTATTGTATAAGAAAGTGGTTTGGTATCAGATGCAGCTGAACAGAAAAGTGAACAAGGATGCAGAAGAGGAGTCTGTTGTCTCATCGCTTTTAAGTCATATACAAGCGACCCTGCAGTCTTCAGGAGTGACCTTAGAACAACATTTGAAGATTAATTCTGTGTCTGGTTAGTACTTTGGAAAGAACTACAAATGTTAGGTAGCTGCATGGTTAACTGAGTACTAGGAAAATTAAGTGCAACCTAATGGCCATCAATAAGTGACAACCAGATTTTTAAAAAAAGCTAATAGTGGGACTTTTCTTAAAATTCTGATCAGAACTCTGTCTTAAATCCTTCATATCCCAATGCACCTGGAGATTGTGTCATAATCTTTAGAGCTTGTTGAGCTAAATAAAAAAGACTATATTGACTTCAGCATGCTTTGAATCGTGTCC
>NW_010537204.1:16611-24582 GCF_000687285.1 Phaethon lepturus | reverse complement strand
TGTGTGTGTGTGTGTCTGTGTGTGTAAACAAGGCTTTTGGTGAAATCACGGTTCTAGTCTAACTCGCCGGCGTGTAACAAATATCTTCAAAGGACAGGTGCCCCCTCCCCTTCCAACATGTATTTATTCTGACGTGCATCATTTATATTAATTTAAAACAGAAAATTACTTTCTAGTGCTGCGGTTGGAAGACGGTCATATCTTCTGATTCATCTATAACATGATGTGGCATGTCCAGGTCTGATTTTCACCAACTTTTAATAATAAGTGACACGCATACAAATCCTGATATATGCAGTAAATACCACTGAGATTTTTTGAACTGCTTCACGGTCTTCATTTAAAACATAAAACAGTGCTGAGGAGTGTATTAATTTAATCTTCATGTAAATGAGAAGGAAGGAGGCTACCCAAGCAGCTGTGAAGCCTATGAAATGCAGAAAGCAGGGAAGAAAATGCCTGATGAAAACAAGATTTTGTTTCAGTGGTAATGGGAGCTACAGCAGCAGAGGAAAGTTTCTTACTAGCAAGTATAGTTAAGGCAACTTTGTGCATACATAACTATGTCCATAGGATATCAATAGGCCTGTCCTGCCTTTCCTGAAGTTCGGAAAGGGCAGAACTCATTCCTCAACCAGCCAAGAGGTGAGGAAACGAAGACGGACAACAGAAAGGATAGAGAATGTCTTGGATGGCCCAAAGGACAGAACTCAAAGGACACCACTTCCTGGGAAGAGCTTCAATCCGTTCCTTCCTAAGCTGATTTCTCCTCCAAATGAGTTTCCTCCGGAGGAGCCTCATGCCTCTAATGAGGGCAAGGACTCCAGGATCACTCTTTTCAGTTGTGCACCCTTCCTAGTTGTCTCTCTGGTAGCACTGTGCTGGCTGGAAAGTCTGGGTAGAGCTCTGCAGCCATTTAGCTTATATCAGATATATAAACTTGCTGGTTTCTTAGATGATCTTAAGCCAGGGTGATTTTCTAAGTTGTGTAAGAACAGCCATTTCCTTCTCTGCAGTGTCAATCTTCCTATCTCCAAAAGGGCAAGCACTGTCCAAAAAAGGAGAAAGGATTTCTTGGTGTCCAAATGTTCATGCCTGAGTAAAGGAACACCTCAAAGGAAAAAAAAAAAGTACCTGTATTTTAATGAAGATGAGACTCATTCCTCGGGAAAGAACTTTATGGGTGGAGGACCAGCCAGAAAAATCTGTTACTATTGTCCCCAAGAGTAAGAGAATATGAGTTGCAGTCAAAGAGGGGTGAGGAAGGGCAAGCTACTGAAAGACTAGGAGATGACAGGTGAACTACCACTGTTTTATGGAGATGGGGACCTCTTAGGGAACAGGCTTGGAGGAAACACATTGGCAACCTCTGGTGAGGACACAAGACACTGCCACGTGACAGAGGTGAGCCAAGGCTGGTTTTCCATGGGGTGAGAAGCTGGTGAGATGGTTTTACAAGTTCTTATGTTTTCAGAAAGTCATGCCAAAGCAGATTGGCTTTTCTGGAAACTTGAGCTGAGGCAGGGTCCAGCAAATTCAACAGCATGAGGTGTGATAAGGAGTGGCTCTGAAAAGCACAAGACAGCAAAGGCTTCCGTCGATGACAAAGGACAGCATTTCCAACAACACCCTGCAGATCTTGGTAAAGCATCACTTGTTTTTCTTCAAGGTAGGCCATCAAAATTGCCAAGCCTTCCTGAAAACCAGCAGAGCTAAGGAAAGACTAAGTTGCAATGTGGGAAGACCAAGTCCTGGGCAGGTCTCACCCTCTGGTTCACCCTCCGCAGAGCGCTCTCAGAGCAAACACCTCCCTGCTCCAAGAAAGGACAGGCTACCTCATGCTTCAAAGTTCCTCTGGAGATAGGAGCTCCTCCAAAGACATATAAGCACAATGGAAAATGGCTTAATTGGCAACAGGATAATAGTGTCATATTATCCTAAGTAATAGAAATTCTTTCTTATCCGTTACACTGGGCGTCTCTAGAGTGTACCTACCTGAGGTGACAAGGAACCACACAGAAAGTCTGCTCCTAAAAGGATGGAACACATAGATAAGAATGGGTAGGATGAAGAGGAAGAGGGGGAAACCACCTATAAAAACTTCTAGAGCATTCCCAGGGGCATGGAGCAGAGCTGGCAGGGACTGCAGATACTCGTCCTGACCGTATGAGAAGCTATCAATAGCTGTGGTAGCTCACTCACGGCGGTGAGCTCCCGTTCCTTGTGTTAGGCATCCAGAATTCTTTGTAAGGCATCAGCTGTCCATTTTAGCTCCACTGCTTTTCAGTGTTTTTGAAACTGCTCTTGTATTTTAAAGATAATAGGAGGGATAGGCTTTTGTAAATTGCTTTCATTTGTTCTACTTACCTTCTCTGAAAGGTTTTCTTATGTTTTCTCTGAAAATTAAGCAATCCTACTTCTTTGCTCTATGCATGGAAAATATTATTTTGGCTCTGGCTGTCTGCATTTGCAATAGAAGTGTTCAATACAGTTTTACCTACAAATTAATTCTTCTGTAAGCTTATTGCCATTACAAGAATTGCACTAGGAAAAAAATTGGCCATTCTTGGTTGTTTAAAAAATTCCATTTTTATTATCTTACTTAAAAAAAATCTAGTGCCCAATATAGGTAGCCAGGTCTTTGTTCATGGGTGTTTATCATTTCAAGCCAGGTTAAGATAGTGGTTGTCAAAAATATGCTCCCAATCAATTTTACATCGATAATATATAATTTCACCTGAGGACTTGCTAGCTTCTGACATAATCTTGCTGTTGTTCATACTTCCATCTCAATATTGCATTAGAGACAGCAACGGTTCACAGAGGAAGGATCTGAGGATCTCCTACATAGACAGGAGAGGGGAAAGAAAGGGTAGCAGTCTTTTCTTCCAATAGCCTGGAATTTTTTCACCGTAATTTAATCTGTAACTTGCAAGCCAGTGAATTGTTACATTTACATTTTTCTCTCTTTAAATGTGTTTCTTCGGTCCTGCCAGTCAGAGGCCTCCAGGCTCTCATCACAAAGCCAGAGCCCTGGCAAGCACAGGGTTAGGTAGCTCCCTGTGCCACCCTCACCCCAGCAGGTAGCCCTGGAGGTGCCAGAACCTGATCCCAACCTCTTCCCTCTGGAATTCCATCCCAGTGAGTCTTCTACCTTCTCCCAGGACACACCCAACTTCTTGGCAGAGGGAACCGGAGGATCAATACCTCCTGTTTTGCCAAAATGCCAGGAAATTAGAAATACTTTCTAAATTCTAATGTTTTCTACATGTTCCAAAATGAGTCTTTCAGACTCTCAGGTACTCCTGCACAACATTCAATAAATCTTTTTGCTTGTTAGTTTCCACATTAGCCCTTTCTAATGGTTTTCAAGTGGGAGCGGTATTAATTTCTTGTATCTCTTTATCAAGGTCAGCATTTGTCTAAAAATAGATCAGATTTTTCCTTTGCCAAGACATGTGTATACATTTTCAAGACAAGACTGTTCTTCTCCAGTAAATTCTGTTATCATTTTCTCTTCCTCCAAATTAATTCCATGCAATATAAAACTCAAACAGCAGAGGGAAAAAAAAAAATTATACTGAGATTTAAAAGTCCTTAATATAATTTGACTTTAATGAATAGCATATGCAGACAAATTAGAACTATGATTTCTACTGTAAATACAGTTTGAAGAGTATTTCACATAAAGATACAGTTTTATATATTGCTACAGGCAGTTATTAAAGTCATTCAACATTTTACAATGCTAACAAAGTCAGTTTACATTGCTGATTTTGTTGATCTTAACATGATTTGAAATATATTACCCTTTTCATAAAATGTTTATGACTTTTGTCAAAAATAAAACCTGTCAGTTCATATCTTGCTAGAACCAAATATTCTTAATTGGAGACAGAAGAGCACTCATTTCTAGACTTATTTTAAACTCTTTGCTCTACTACCTTGCCTTTTATTTTATTAACAGGTTTCTGCAGAAGTCTTTTTTAACTGAGAATTCAAACCAAATTGCAAAAGTAAGAGTCAAATTCTTTCCTCCCTCTCATTTAATAAAATAATTTTTCACTTAGTACTATTGCTATTAAGAAACACCTCACACGTTTAGTACATTCACTACATATAAATTGGTTATAGAAATTTAGCATACTCACCGTGTTCCTTTTGTGAGAGACTGAGTGCTTACTGGCTTCAAATGCTCTAGACCTCCTGGACTAGACTGATAATCTCAGAGAAACTTGTTCTTCTCTACTTGTCTGGACTCAAAACAAACCAGACTTTCCAGATCTCAAAAGAAACTTTTGGTAAAATTGATTCCCGCCCCCCAGGCAAACATTTGCTGTGTCCAACATCGCATATGCTATACGCGATTTGAAAGTCACTAAGTAAAGCAGAAGGCACATAAGGGGTGCAGCACCAGTTCTAGCTATTAGAGCTATTCTTATGCCAAAGACTGCAGGGAATGAAACTGCACTGAGGTTCTCTGTTCAGACTTTTTCAAGCTAACAACTTCGTTAAAATATTTTTTCTTGAATAAAGCATTCTGCATTTACTATTTAAGCACAAGCTGAAGCTGCCTAAGTCCAAAAGAAACCTGAAGCTTTAGTGAGAGGGCAGACAAGGATGAAGACTCTTTTTGTAGTAGAAGGGGGTGGGTGTGGAGATTTCAGGTCCTCTCATACTCATTTCAGAAGCAAATGAACGTTATACAGAGAAAGTCTGCAAGAAGCTACATACCACCACAGACTAGTTTCCAAGTCAATTCATTGAAGAATCCATAGTGCTTAAAAGTGACTGGAAGTTACGTGGATTCTTTAATTTTGTGGTTTTAACTCTTCTCAGGACCAAGCTGTGTTGTTTATGGAAGACCATAAATACAATTTTGACACCAGGCCTAGATTTCAAAGGCTACTTCCATGGGTAAGATCTCATCTGTTTATAAAGTCTTGGACTTAGAGGGTGAGTTAGAGTTAAAACCAGTACAGATAAAGTATTATTTTCTGCTGTCATCTCTCCAATTTCACATATAAAAAGTTTAAAATTCATATAGGGCTGTTACCATGGTAGCTTGCCATGCAAATTAAGCCCAACGAGAATCATACACTTCTTTTTGCGGTTCAGCTGCGTAACCTCAGTATCACAGCAATGCAAGTATTTGCACTCCCCTGTAAGAATCCGAGTGACTCTGAATTAGCATTGACGTGTCTGAAGCTGCCTACACACACAGCAGAGGCAGACAATGAGAACTGCCCCCAGGCAAGTTTCCATGTGGCAGATTTCATAGCCCCAGTCAGGCCTTGGATTTATAAAAGGTCCCCAAAAGCTCTCCTCCATCCCCATCTGTAACCAAGCTAGCAGTTCTGTAGACACAATTATAGTTAAAGCAAGTTTCTAACTGTCTAAAAGAAATATTCAGGAATTAGGGCAAACATGGCCTCTTCTAAACAAACATGGTTTTAATTCATTGCTGAGTAATACTGCAAGTAGTAACAGAAGCAGAAAATGCAGAATAAGACAGAACAAACATCCTTAATAGAATGGCATCTAGCCTTTGTGGGAGGAAGTAATCAGACCTCTGGTAGCAATTACAATTTTTTACTGCACTAAGCTTTATTTTTATTATGACCCTGCTGTTGCTAAGATAGTGCTCTCATATTACCTTACATATATACTGTATTAGAGAACAACAGGTTTGCCCAGTTTACAGGGCCAGATGGTTCTCCAAAGTTTAATATATCGTTGGATTTTTTTAATATATCATTGGATTTTTTTAATATATCATTGGACTTATATTTAAAGAAAAGCATTCACATTGCTCAACCAAGGCAGTAAATAATTTCTCTAGTCTCACGATAGGTTATATCGTAGAATGGTTTGGGTTGGAAGGGACCTTAAAGATCACCTAGTTCCAAGCCCCCTGCCATGGGCAGGGACACCTTCCACTAGATCAGGTTGCTTAAAGCCACATCCAACCTGGTCTTGAACACTTCCAGGGATGGGGCATCCACAGCTTCTCTGGGCAACCTGAGCCAGTGCCTCACCACTCTCACAGTGAAGAATTTCTTCTTTATATCTAATCTAAATTTACTCTCAGTTTAAAATGATTACCCCTTGTCCTGTCACTACATGCCCTTGTAAAAAGTCCTTCTCCAGCTTTCTGGTAGGCCCCCTTCAGGTAATGGAAGGCTGCTATAAGGCCACACCAGAGCCTTCTCTTCTCCAGGCTGAACAACCCCAACTCTCTCAGCCTGTCCTCACAGGAGAGGTGTTCCAGCCCTCTGATCATCTGGACCCACTCCAACAGGTCCATGTCTTTCCTGTGCTGAGGGCTCCAGAGCTGGATGCAGGACTCCAGTTGGGGTCTCACCAGAGTGGAGTAGAGGGGCAGAATCACCTCCCTCAATCTGCTGGCCACACTGCTTTCATGTTTGCAGCTGATACCTTGAATGTTAGAGCAAATCTGTTCTTTGCAGGTCTAATGAGCATTGTTGAACAGTGACAGACCCCTGCTGTGCCCAAAGTCAGCTTCAAGGAAACATGCTGGGCCAAATTTCCTCACCAAAAATTCAACTCATCTATCAGCAAGGGAAGGCAGAGTGGAAAGAACAACAGGATTACAAGTACAAATTTGAAGTGAAGATGGCCTGGTAAAAAGGGAGAATCCCTGTATAAATAGCCAACGCATTTCAAGAAAGATGGGAATGCAAAGTGTTTCAGTTTTGATACTGATGCTACTTTTGTGGGCTACTAGATTAACACCTAGTGTGAAGTTCCTGGCACTGGTATCATTGGAAACATTGACCTGGTTAAGAACGAATCTGAAGGAAGTAGCAAAAGACATTACACACACCGTTTTTAAATCAGCCCTGAAGATGATCAGTATTTAAATCACAGATGTATAGTTACATACATAATGACTAACTATAATCACCATTATTTAAAAACCAATGAGATAACATCCTTGGGCAACTTATGACGATGTCAGCCTCAGACTACTGTTTTAGAAGTTAATCTTTCAGCCAGGGAAACCTCTGACCTGTAAGAGCTTAAGGCCTTTTAAAATAGCCAATAGATTTGGCTATTGAAAGTTTGGCTATTTGAAAGTATGTCATGCATACTTTCAAAACTTGTGAAGCAGTAGTTCTCACGAGGGCAATCTTGAAGTTAAATTCATTCTTGCTTATAGCAAATATTTAGTTTGAACGCACAGAATAATTACTGGAAATGCATTTTCAGAAAACTAGGATAGCTAAACATTTTGAAATCTTTGAAAGTGTTAGCATAGGTTTAAAACAAAGTTCATAAAGAATTTCTGAAGATCCAGTTAAAACCATTAATAGGAAATAGTGCTGCTATCTGAACTGGTCAGTTACTTATGAGAGATTATTCAATGAGGTGCCCAACATTAAGGAGAAATTAAGCACTTGAAAGATGCTTTAAGAACTTGTATGTTTCAATGAACTGTCCATTAAAAAAATTAACTACCATTAGGATATGGTTTTCACTGGTTTCACACTGTATTGTTCTACAGATTTTCCCACTTTTACAACAGTTTGTCATTAATTTCCTGATTAATCAACTAGGAAGTATTCACACTGTAAATTTTTGAACATTAATTCCAGTATTAGTACAATTTCTTTGCACAAATTTTGTGCATTCCATAATAATCTGCACAGACCATTTCATATAGACAAAATAGTTCAAATTCGTACTTCTGGAAAACATTGCCTCAAAGATGAATTCTTCACTGCAGTGTTGAAGACAGTTTTCAGCTTTTTAATAGCATAGCATTGTTCAGTAACAATTTAGGTATCTAAGAGCATTTGAGATATTCAGAAACTGATTCAGAACCAACAGGTTAACAGATAAGCACTAGCTAGTTGGGCCTTTCCACTTGTTCCAATGCCACCAAGTTAAACATAATATGCTATGCCCCTTCACGGCATTACTGTAACAGTATCTAAAATACCTCTC
>NW_010537204.1:1613-16580 GCF_000687285.1 Phaethon lepturus | reverse complement strand
CCCCCCCCCCCCAATATTCTATTTTTGTGTATTGACAGTTTACGATTGTCTGGAACTTACTTGAAAACATTTCTTTGAAAAACTGAAGGCATCCTGGGTGATCAAAGTTGTCTCTTCCTGAGCATGTTTACTGCTGATTGGTGAGGGGGACACCCAAATACATTTCCAAATAGGTGCTGCAAGGGAAAAATGCTGGTAAACTGATGTATGTTGGTATGTAAATGCCTATACATTCTATACAAATGCCAGTTTTGATGTTGGGGCTATACTCTGTTGTAAAACCAGTTTCAGATAACAAATACATTTAACTTTTTAATGCACATTTTTAAACACGCAATCTTCAAAGCCTATTTTTACCTAGGCCTGTTCAAAAATGGCATAAGCAAAACTTTTTTCTGAATGCAGACACCTATGGGAAGTAGCATCAGTAACAAGTTCAGCCATTTGATTCAGAGAATTAAAAAAAGAGATAATGAATTAGTACCTTCACTGCAAGATGAAAGTCCTCAGAAAAGGCAGCTTCAAAACAATTGGAAGAGCAATTAGCTTCCAACACTAACTGAAACAGTTGAACCATCATAAAATGGCTAGAGAGAAAGTAAACACTTCCCAACCCTCATTAGCACCACCGTGTAGTTTATAATTCAACATGATGCTAGTAAGAAACCACGCAGGCTCTCCCCATCTCCTCTCCCTACTCTCCAGATTCATGACTGCAGCCATTTTGTCATTAAAAGGAAAAACTGTATCAGAACAGTTCCACAGTTGCGATCAATACAGTTCAGATCCTTGTTTGCCTTTGAGCAGACAAGAAGGTGAGAAATGCTAACGTGGACTCAAGGTACTTTGCACACTGCAGCATTAGGTAGAGAAATGCAGCCTGGCTAAAACAAAGAGAAGCACTACTAAAAGTAACTGGACTGGTCTAATTAAGTTCACCTCACTGGGAATAGCAATTAACATCTTACTGCAATACTACACTGGGCAACCTAGGTATAACCAGAATTAAGAAAAAAAGTCAAGCTGGTTTCATGTAGTTGATTTTATTATTACATATTAATAATACATATCAACACAGCTCATATCAGAATAAACCCTTATGGGATCAATAAGTGCCATAATGCAAATTATGGAACAGAAGATCAGTGTAAAGTGTGGAGCACCACAGCATCCGATTAATAACAACAAAAAAAAATATGCTATGAAAACTCGTGGTATTAGACTTCACTTAAAAAAAAAAAATCTTAGGAAAGGCCTAAAGTTCACAAACTTCCCAAAACACAGGAAAAGTCATGTGCATCCCCCCAGTGAATCCATCAGGACTTAATTCCATGAAGACTTTTTGCAGATTCAGTGTTTAAAAATCTTCTACATATTTCATACTCTTTACTGTAAGAGAGCACAGTAAGCTGATCTATTCTACACACTTATTGTTTCATTCTTTTGGGGCAAATTACGATCACAATTTCCTCTAGCTTTAAACAGCTACTTCAACCAGTTTATATACATGTATGTGTAAACAAAACGCCTAAGTAAGGGCTTAAAGCAATTTCACAGAAGAATCCCAATTCAGCTATTTGTGCTCTTTACTTCAAAATCCAAAGTGCCAAAATCAAGCAGCAGAAGTTTCCACTATTGCAGTCTAAAATACAATAATGATCCCATTTACTTGTGTGAATTTATAGAAATCATTTAAAGCCACAATTCCAATTAATTCAAGAGGGCTGAGAACAGGAATACTACATTTACAGTAACTGCACAGCTTGCATGGCCAAAAATGTCTCAAAACCGATTTTTAAACTGTTATTAACAAGTAAAGGAATGTACGCATGTTGACAATTTAAATAGACAACTACTGCACTGATCCAAATTTGTTAATGCATAATCATATTTGAAAATATACAAAATCTGAAGTTATTACATGAAATTAAAACCTGGTTTTAAAAAGTGCACAGTAAAAACTGAAGGTAATTACTATATAAATTATCCACAGAGTGTGTATTTCCTGGTTTAGAGACAACATTAAGTTCTGTTTTATCTGTTACAAGTTCTAAATATTTTAAAGCCATTTACACACCAAATCAGTTTTTACTAGACCCAATACCACCCTCTGCTTCCTGGAAGAAACAGGAATTGGACAATGAACATTCACTATCTCCATCCTGTGCAGCAGCAGCTTCCGAAGACAGCTGGTTAGCCGTAAGCTATCGATTTTTGTTCTTTTTAGAATTTCCCTGCAACAAGAAACAAGTCAACAGAACATACAATTCAGATAAGAAAATTTAGACAGATAACATATAAAACCTGACATCTGATAATTTATGCCTACAGCAAACAAAGCAGCACAGTCAAACTGAAAATAAGCAATCTATAGGTTTTTAATAATGGAAGCCTGTAACTGCTTGCTCTGAAAATCCCTTTATCTTTACAGGCATAACAGAGGAAAGTACCAGATATTCCAAATAAGAACAACAGCACCTTACTTCAATCGAAACCTGTGGAAAAGACATTTGAGTCATGTCCCAAGACACTCAATTGTATTAACACCACTAATACTGTAAGGGCAGCGAAGGCAAGTCAAATCATAATTTACCCTTAAGTGATGTTTAAAATATCAACCTTATAAGATAATTGCTTCAAATTGGAAAGGACCTTCAAGATCATCAAGTCCAACCATTAACCCAATGCCACCATGACCCCTAAACCATGTGCTGAAGCGCCACATCCACACGTTTTTTGAACACTTCCAGAGCTGATGACTCCACACCACCTCCCTGGGCAGCCTGTTCCAATGCCTGGCCACCCTCTCGGTGAAGAAATTTTTCCTAATATCCAATCTAAACCTCCCCTGGTGCAACTTGAGGCCATTTCCTCTCGTCCTATCACTAGTTACTTGGGAGAAGAGACCAACACCCACCTCATCACAACCCACTTTCAGGTAGCTGTACAGAGCGATAAGGTCTCCCCTCACCCTCCTCTTCTCCAGACTGAACAAGCCCAGTTCCCTCAGCTGCTCCTCATAAGACTTGTGCCCCAGACCCCTCACCAGCTTCGCTGCCCTTCTTTGGACATGTTCAAGCACCTCAGCATCCTTCTTGTAGTGAGGGGCCCAAAACTGAACACAGTGATCTAATCACAGTGATTTAGTGACATAAAGTGTTTGTTCTTTCCCACATATATGTTTTGCAAGAATTTTTCTTCACCAAAATGTGCAGGACCAGGCTTGGAGTTTTCTTTCCAACTGGCCAACAATAAGAACTATAGCTTATGAATTGGTTTGTTAAAGAGTAGTGCTGCAGGGATGCCAAATGCAACCTATAGACCTCAAACCTGCAGGCAATGCCTAGTGTCAACACCTGGAAGCTTACCTTACTAGTCATCTTTAGTGTATCAATTTCTTCCCTTTGTTTAGTTAAGGTTTCATTCATACTGCAGAGATGGTCACTCATCATACTTAACTGATCCTCGTAACTTCTCTTTGTCGTCATCAGTTCATCCTAAGGGAAAAGAGAATAACCAGAAGCCTTTGCTCATATTAGTGTCAACTGGCAAAGCAGCCAACGTCCATCTCCACTTCGTAAGCTACACTTTTGATGCTGAATGTGTGCAATTAAGCTAAATAATTGGAGAAAAAAAACCCAAAACACTTTATGAAAGAAAGTCAATAGCTATTTTTCTTTTACCTGAAGTCTCATGCATGGTCTGTTCCCCTTATTTTTGCTCTGTTTCCTTTACACTTTGTTTTCACCCACTTTTTTATGGCTTACATAAAAGACTAACAGCTAATTTTCCCAACACTGCTTCCAGCCAAGAAACAAGTCAAGTTTATAGGCTTAGAGTGCAGCCTGTACATGAACATACATGGCATACAAAGCTGAAGGAATCAGCAATCCACATGCAGTTGTAGAGCTATGAACTCTCTGGGATTAGAGAGAGCTGGTGGGATAGCGTGCATGACTAGAACGCAGCAATGAAGGGTTACAGACACTTTAGGAAGGACAGGAGAAAAGAGAAGAAATCATGCTTTATGTGAAGAAGTGGTTTGAAGACAATTAAGATCTCATAGTTAGGGATCAGAGAACAAGGGCGATATGGTGGGCATCTGCTACAAGCAGACAAAAATCTCCCAACCCCAGATCCTGATCTTCATGAGGGATTTTAACTACTCTGACATCTCCTGGAAGGGCAACAAGGTGGAACACAAGCAATTCAGGAGTTCTCTTGAGTGTGGTAAAGAACTTCTTGATACCAGTGATCAATAGGCCTAGGAGATGCTCTCTGATCGACCTGTTACTCACAAATATGGAAAAGCTGGTCAGGGATGTGAAAGCCAATGGTAGCCTTGGCTGCAGCAACCATGAGTTAGTGGAATTTAAGATCCTGAGGGAAGCAAGCAAGATGAATAGTAGAATTACAGCAACCCTAGATTTAAGAAGAGTAGATTTTGGCTTTTTCAAGGTCTGCTTGGCAATATGCCAGATAAAACTGCCCTCGAAGTTAAAGGGGCCCAGGAAAGCTGAATGATCAAGGACAGAGCAAGGAACAGTCCAATGTTTGGGAAGTGGAGCAATTGCGGCAGAAGACCAGCATGGCTGTACAGGAAATTCCCGATTCAACAGCTTGATCTGAACTCTCTCTGCTCTGACCAAAGGAGGGGACCAGATTACTTTCAGAGGACCCTTCCAACCTAAACAATTCTATGATTCAATATCATGCAGACTACTAAACGTACAAATGGTGTGCCTGCTATCTTTTCTTAGCAAGTTTAATATGTAATTGGAGATTATCATCTTGTGCTGAGTTTGACATTGATTGTGGAATTTGTTAAAGGAACAAATCCAAAGAGCACCGTGTGTTTTTGAACAATTCTTTTACATGTATACCATTATATTCACTGCTTGTATTGAGCATTTTAGGTACTCACCATCTCAGACAGGTGAGCAATAAAGATATGAACTAATATAAAGAAAACATGATGGCATTTATGAACTGAATATTTATATATACTGTGTTTTACTATTGGCTCCTTTCTCAGCTATGTGGAGGGCAAGGACAAAGGGACAGAACATTCACAGGATGTCTGGTGTAACAGTTTGTTATCTATTGTTAACAACAGCTTCTCAAAGATTACCCCAAAGTTATTTTTCTTAATATTAAGCTATCCAGCTCAAAAAAAACACCCTGGCATTTCTAAGACTTTCAGTCCCAGGTGCTAGAAGGGACTAAGAATTTGGTGTATCATCTGAAATCAGCCACACAACCACACCTTTTGACATATCCCTCCCGCCCCCCCCGATTTTCATAAAAAGCCTTGACATCAAATGTGCTAAAACACAGGCTTGGCTACTATAACCTTTTCCTTGCAAGCATGTTCCACTTCAACTTTATACATGGGATTTAAGTACATTATTTAAGTCTCCTCTCTACGTACCATTAGAGTTTTTACATCACATAACTAAGGACCTAGTAAAAGCATGACTATGCTCAATTGTTGTAATTTTTCTCCTCCAACTTCCCCTTACACACGATTACAAAATGCATCTATTAGATAACATTTTACTTGCCTGTAATCTACTGATGTTTTGACTAGCTAGTTTCAACTCTTCTGCAAGCGATTCCTTGGACTTCTCTGCTAAAGACAGTCTTTTAGCAAGTGCTCGACACTGTCAATCAGAACAGGATAGGAAGGGTAGAAGGGAGGAAAGTTAGTTCCAGAGTATTGCCTTGTGCCATCTTTAACTGATTGCTCAGGATATTTCCATCTTTCTGTAATCCTTAGATTTCAAGAAACTTAGTCAGAGCTTGTGCACATTTTAAAATGCAAAGGTAATGTAATAATTAACATTATATTTTTGTTTCATTTTACAGAATTACCATATTGCCAATCCTCTAAATATCATATTTTTCGCATAAATACTAGGAAATATTTCATAAGTAAAAAGCATCACAAACAACTCACTTCATATATTGCTCAAATATCAGAGAAAGATGGTTCCTCCAAACTATGTCATCTACCATTAAAAAATATTTAAGAGGAGTTGCTCTGTCAACCTGGAGCTTTCGTATATTCCACATCAGTTAATTACACAAACTGAAGTGGCCACTACTTTCAAGAAAATTACCTCATGATTTTAAATGAAAACAGGAAACCATAGATACAATGATTCGTTTTGTTAATTCTTGAAGTTAAGTATAACTCATACCTAAGAACCAATTTCTCAAAGGAGAGCTGTTTTCATCACTTCATAATACACTCAAATAATCTTAAAGTGATGCTGATGTCATTCAAAATTAAGTCAAAACTAGCTTGGTAACTAAAGCCAGCTGCTTCAGCTTATATGAACAAGCCTATACATGATCACGTTATACTAAATACACCCGAGACAAGGCTACCAAAGGATTTATTTAAAAAAGTCTTTCTACAGTATCTATTTTTATGCATACTAGACCACAACCAAAAAACATATTCCAGGAACAGATTTTCATGAAACATTATGTTCTATATATTTAAAGTCACTGTCATAACACTTGCCTGTGCAAAGTTTAGAAAGGGATTTACTGTTTTCAGACACTGCCTGCATGCTCACCTCAGCATGAAAGTGTACTGATTTGCTGTCAGCAAGCTGCAGATGAGATGTAAGTTCTGCTATCCTTGCCATATAGTGGTTTTTTATCAGGTCTTCACGAGACTCAACATCTGGAGCCTGGCAAAGCAAAGATTTAAGCAGATAAATATTTAAATTTAGTAGACTGAATACATGCATCACAACATTGTCCTCTATACTGAATTCTTCCCTCCTGAGGCCTAGCTGCTCTACCCAAAAGCATTAAATTCCCCAAACACAGCAGACAAATTACAGCAGGTCACTCTACAATTTGTCACTCTGATGGTGACTCAATGTCAGACTTCCTTAAAGGACAAAGAGCTGACTGAAGATGATATGTTAAATGAAGCTAACTTCTTACAAGTCTCTGATGACGGTGAAAATCCACTGCAGAAAGAGGACTACTTTCACCTACATAAAAACTTACTGGCTTTTCCCAACAAGGAAGAATTCCTTCGCATAACTAAATTTCAGAAGATCACAACAATCAGAACTACTTCTAATGTTGCGTGGTCCCGAAGTTTAAAGTCTTTAGGCATTTGAACTTTAAAGGAAAAAAAAGAAGAAAAAAAAAACACCACCTCACATCTCACCAGTTTACTGAAAGTTACAGAGAAACCACTACAGGCAGCTTTCACATGACTTGTCATTACCTTCAAGTTCAGCACTCTGCAGTAGCTTTTAAGAACTTTTATCAGTTATTATCTGGCCCCCACTCCTTTTTAATCATACCTTCACAAGAAAAGGGAGGAGTAAAGTAAAATACACGTCAGTTCCCTGCAGTATCAGAAAAGGGAAAGCACTGAATCTTACTCTGCTAAGTCCCTGCTGGGGCAAGAGTTACACTACAGCAGTGCTAAATAATGAGTTAACATTCAGTCTGACAGCTGGTTCAAAGTTTCTTTTGGTGTGACCTCTGGTTTGGGATAGCCTGTACTTAAATATTGAACACCAGGCACTACAGTCAGTGACTTTTTTGTGGCTTGAGCCTTTCCTCAAGAGCTAAGAATTGAGGCTTGGAATGCAGTTAGGGTTACTGAAGTACAAACAGACCAATGCTTTCCTCAAATTACAGAAAGCAGACCTGGACTACAGCTCACACTGCTTACATGAATAAAAGATAACAGTTCACTAAACAGAAGACAATTAAGAAATACATGGATTTCATAAACTTGAAAATACAGTACAGAGTGTCTCATGATACATGGGTGACTCATGCCATTACACTGCAGTCTTCTTGGTAATTAGACCTTTGGAATAAGTTTAACAAATCAGAATTGAAGTATTTACCAGATGTACTTTGATAACGTTTAAAACAGATTACCTTTTCATTATCAGTAGTTACAGTCAGCATTCCAATCTAGAACAAGGAAGAAAATACACTTAAGTGAGAACTGCAAAAATAGATACCATAGCTGCAAGTCATTTTGGCTTCAGTCATAGAGGGATTTTAAAATTAAAAAGATCTTGCAACAGTTAAAACAAACCAAATTTAAGTAATTCCACCTGTAACACATACAAGGGTAATAACATAAATGAATGCCTTGAACAGAATTAAAGCTGACACCAATTTTCCAAATATATCCTTTGCCTTACAATGTACACAGAGAAAAAGCAATAAAAGCAAAAACATGCAGTTAGCCTATACAATTATGCAACTGCTTGATTACATGAAATTAATTCAGAGGTACATTAGTACATTGAAACATTACTTTTCAAGTTTAAAAGTAAGGAAAGCCAACTTGGATTTCTTAAGTATCTTCTGAATTCCTTTCTTTCCACCTTGACTAGTAAATTACATTGACAGTCAGTGAAGCACTGACAGAACTCTAGCAGAGAGTTGTATGCCAATAACAAGTTTCATGGAAGAACCAGAGGGTCTTTTCCCCAACCTCAGCAGGACTAGAGGTTTAGGTTTATATGAAATATTATATACTATGTTGACCTGTGAGTTACATTAAGCATTATGGCTAGAAAAAGCTCAAACTCCTAACGGATCAAATACAGGATTAAAAACTTAAGATGCCAGTTTACTTCAAAATTGAGAATTTCAAAACAATCCACTGGTCATTTTTATCCTGGAGCAGGAAAGTGGGGAGGGAAAAAAAAAAAAAGAATTCTATTGAGTGCTGAGCTGAGGAGACTATTTCTTACAGATGACACCCCGATAATACCACTTCAGAAGTGTTAATTCAGAGCAAAGGCCAACCCCTTTTAAATACTAGTAATAAACAGGAAAAAAAAAAATTTACCAACATAGAAGAGCAAGGACAGAATGCATTCCATATCCAAAACTTCGTGCTCCATAGAACACTGAAAGCTTGAATAGCTTCTTGATGTTGAAATTAACCTATAGTAAACTGACCTGTAATGTCTTACAACCCATTTAAAAATACTAATTACCTACTTCTGTTTGCTTTAACATACCTGGAGATGAAAAAAGTACTGGAAACTCAGAGATGACCTGAGAGATATATGTCTTGCAAGGCTTCCTAACTACATAGTCAGAAAAATCTAGAAGTACCTATTATTTGCCCCTCAGTCATAAAAGTATAGAACTACAAAAATATCTCCATTGATACTAAAGACAGTGAACAAAGTCTCAAAATCCAAAAAGTTCTAAGCTCTGCAGAAAGCATTAGCAAGCAGCTTTGCAAATACAAGGAGCCCAAGTGTGAATGCATTTCACAGTCAAAAAGCTTTCATTATTAGTGTTCCACTGATCAAACACTACTACTACTAAAGAAAGTGGATTTTTCTTTATTGAAGGAAAAAGGTCACTTACCAGACTAGTACTCTTAATAGGTTCCCTCAGACTCTTTTCTGTAGTTTCCTTCTTTTGTTCAGACACATTTGGCAAAACAGGACGCTCTTGTATAGTTTCAGTTAAATGTCCACTAAGAGAGTTCTTCAGTTTTTGGTTTTCTTTCTCTAGCTTTATTTTAGCTAGCTGGGCCTCCAACATCCAGTGTTCTTTTTCTTGTTCAAGTTTTGCAATTTTCTCCAAACTCTGCTGGACCTTTAGGGAGGAAAGTTTACAGTCCAGGTTACTGAACACAAGGGGGAAAAAAGCCCCACACAGGAAATGTTTGAAGACAGTGTTATTTTAAACCATTACATAAGTGAGCTAATGAATAATGCAGCAGGTAAACAACTACAGATTCAGGCTGTATGCTTAACTGTGGTCATATGTCAAAAATGACCATGTTATCTAATTAGTCTAAAACGTGCATCACAAAGATCCAGCTCATAGAACTGGCAACTTCATATTAGGTGAAAAATCAAAGCAGGGAAGAATTTTATGAAAACTTGAAAGGCGTGTGCCTGGCACTAGCATTGTCTTGTTCTATGCTAGAAAGACAAGCAATCTCTTCCCTCCCAGCTGCCCCACCTCACACAGAGGAACCCCCTAGTCCAGATACAAAATCAACTACGGAACAGTACATATCATATCACTCCACACATTTCTGTTGAAATTCATCTCACCCCTACTAATACACTTCGAATACTGGCCAGTACAAAAAAAACCTACTGAAGTCTTTCTCTTCTGTAAAAGCTCAATGACAGTGATCTAAGCATTCAAGCTAATAAAGAAGTTTTAGTATTAGTCTCATTCATATAAGGAGATGGGCAAACTGTGTAGGCTTTTTAAATACCATTTAACCTCCCTCTGCCTCACCTCCCCGCAAGCAACAAACATATGCATACTGCAAGAATGATAAACTGTAATCTATTACTAGACTCTAACTGCAAAGAAAAAATCATTGTTCTTGACCAGTGCTAATAAATCCCGCATAGTCCAAAAAAGCACTCAAAACATTATATAACGTTAGAAATTAATTCTTCAGTATGCCTTATTGTCTTTTTTTTTTTTGCATTTATTTGAATTATTAAAGATTGCCTGACTTCTTGTATTTATAAATTAAGAGATCAATGGCATAATCCTCTCTCTTGTAACTACATGGCCTCCTGTACCTGCAGAATGTACAAGTCTTGGATAACCCAGCCTCACAAGGATAAGTTTTACTTTCAAAACTCTACAAGACATCTGCAGTCTAATTTTAAGCTTCAATAAATGCACATATACTTACAAACAGCCATACACATAAATATATGGAGATTATTTGATACTACTTTACCTTTATAAAATACACTATCATATATGTTAGTAAAATTTATACCAGAATACCTGTTGTGCAAGACCTTCTCTACTTTCTGTGGAACTCAGAAGAACCCTGCGATTGGCTAAAGCCTCTTCATAAGGCACTGAATCTGCACAGGGCTGCAGAATGATAAAAGAAACCTCAAAACATGTTTCACAGAAAATCAGAATATGTATTGTACAATTATTTTTCTTATTGCCCTCCTTACTTTACTAAAGGAAAAATATCTACCAAGTGTTTACCAGACAGTAGAAAAATTGTTTGAGCTCACAAAAAAATACTGCCCCAAAATGCACACCTGATTAAAAAGCTCTCAGAAAACTTCAGGTGTTAATTACTGATCAAATGCATCTTAAGGTCCACTTTAAAGACATTGCAGTAAACTGATTTAACAACTGTTAAGCACACCATCACTTAATTGTTAATTTTATCAGAGACAACAGGGAGATCTGGCAGTGTTCAATCCTTTGGTTCAGCACATTTTCTCCAGTGTACCTCCTTTTCAGCTGCTTTTTTTTTTTTGCTGCTGCTCTCCACTGTCTTCCAGTGAATACAAGTATAAGAATATGATGTCATTCACTCATATTCCTGGTGAATATGGGAGGAAATTTAAATAAGCAGCTACTCCCTTCTCCTTGGAGTCTTGGCACAGAAATAATTAGTGGAAATGGGTAATGGCAGAACTGGCACATACCCTAAGTTGTAAGAGCAACTATGCTCTCTAAATTTTTCAATAGCATTACTACTCTGAGGGTTCCATTTCCTCGGCCAAAGATTCTCAGAAAATCTCATCCATTCCAAATATTGAAAAGCCTTAGATTATATTCTCTTTATAGAGAATATATAGAGTAGCATAACCAACTACCAACAGAACTGTGTTTTCTCTGTGCAAGTACACGAACTAAACAAACCTTCTTCAAAGACTTCATGTAAGCAACCGCCTTTTTCTTGTACTGCAGCATACACTCAGCTGAAAGAGGGCTGATGAACTCTGTTCCTCCTTTAGGGCCATAGCTCAATGAAGTAGTGAAGTGATCTAAGTTGTTGCTAAAGAACGAGGCAATCTAGATATATCAAGAAGAGTCACTTTTTGAATTAAGTTGGCCAGAAAGATTAATGAGAGCAATTAGTTTTTCAAGAGAAAGACAAGTATTTAGTGAAACCGGACTTCACAACAAGAATTCCAAACAAGCTACAGGCTCTTCCACATAACATAGACCTTACTAACACCAAGCATCCTCTCCACAGTATCTGCTTTTATCACCTATTCAGTTGCTTTTAACTTGTAGCCTGAAAATACCTTAGAACAAACCTGATAGTATAGATTATTAATATCAGCACCACACGTACATTTTCCAAATCATTCAAAGATAAAAAAAAAAAAAAATCACAACTTGCACAAGTTAGGGCATTATATTGAAACAAAAATATCCATTACCTTGCCCACTCCATTTGTTAAAGCCACAACAGAGGATAAAATACAGTCATTTGTAGTTATGAGTTTCTGTGTGGCAGTTGGAACATCTTGTTCTAAAGTAGCTTTCTGACTGTAATGCTTGGAAATATCTAGAAAAAGAAAAGACACATTTATGTCAAATTACAATTTTTGTCTGTTTCAGCAACCATTTTCAAATTCAGCTTCTGACCTCAGGCTTTGCATGCTTCTCCCTTTTTTAAGTAAGTTGTATAAAAGTTTAGTCCAGATACTCTTAGTTCTTCAGTATAATGCCTTTGACAACTGTTTGTGATCATAAAGAATATACATTATGCTTGTTACACAAGCCAGAATAAAGGTGTATACTTAAATGCACTCTGTATTCAAAAAATCATAGCTGTACAGGGGATCCAAGCTCACACTGAACTAGCACTTCATTTCACACATATACTTCCCATGTGTTTATATCAGGACACTTAAAAGTAGAATTTTCAGTCATGTTCAATATGTGAGTGTTAAGCTTACATGACTTAAGGGAAGAATATTTCAATTTTGTCAGAACAAATCTAAAAGACTAGAGAAGCTTAGAATGCTACTTCCCATATTCTAAAATTCTTTCAGGCAAAATTAACACAATAGTCTTCAGAGAGGAAGAAAAAACCCCACAAAACCTTTTAAGTCATTCACAAAAACATTTTAGCTTAAATATACTAATTAATTTCAATGGCACCAAAATTTAAAAAGACTCAAGTATTTATCATGTAAGAATAAACATTTTCAACTCCGCCTAATTAAAAATAAGTAATTTTTTGACAAGTGAACATTTTACATCTACTTTATAATAAAGTACTATTGCTACAGAATGGAGAAAACCCAAGTCATCACCACCAGAAGTCATAACCTAAGGTAAGCTTAAATAGTTGGAAATTAGTTTGGGTTGGGAAGGGAAAAAAGAGAAGTGATAAATCAAGCATTCTGGAGTATGGGAGCCTGAGATGTTAAGCACAACATTTCTGTTGCTAGCTAATGAACTCTACTGACAGTTTTCTTCAGTACTTTGCTTCTATTTGATTGATTTTATATTATAGTAACTATATTAAGAGGTAGACGGTATTTATCAATAAACTTATCCATGCTACAAAACTCTTGGTTTAGTGTCTCATTCTGTTTGAGGTACAATCTCTAATGTAATCTTTCTTTTTTTAAAACAGGGACTCTGCAAAATGGGGTATGTTACTGATGTTATTACTAAAAGAAACAAAGAAACACAATTTTGCTTAGAATTATAAAAGCTTAATGTTTAAACAGCTGACTAGCATGAAAACTATTCACTTGTATGGATTATTTTCTTCCTAGGAATAGCTACATGGTACAAAAATTCTAGGATATACATAAACATCAGTGTTTTAAAACTCCCTGAGCATTAACTGAACATTACTTCACTGAAAATGTAACATATCCATGTTCTTCTGATAAAAGACAGGTAAGCCATTTTCAAGTAGGAAGTTAAGTTTCAAAAAGAACACAGACTTCTTCGTACGCTTTGGTTACATATTCTTGTTAAAAATAGTAATCAACCTAAAAATGGTAAGGAAAAACTCCACTTTGAAGGCAGGTACTAGGTCAACAGTACATAAGCAGGGGAAAATATGTACATTTAATGGCATTCCATTCTGTATGCTAGTTCCACTATAGCAATGAAGTTCAGGAAGTGATACTACTCAGGAAGATCTAGAGCGCCACTATTAAATATTTCAGCAACTTGGAAGAAAAAAGCTAACAGAATAGAGGAGGGAAAAAACATGCATGCATGTCCAAAACAAATAGTTAGTAGGTTTAGTTTCTTATCTGAGCTTGTAAAGGCAAAACAAACCAGATTTATCACATATTATACATTCAACATTGTTACAGAGAGAGTACCTGTGTGCTATGTTAAAAAAAAAGCAGCAGAGCCGAAACGTAACAATATTCCTGTGCTCTCACCTTTTAAAATATCATGAAATCCATGAAGACTTGCAGCAATATTTGTAAACACCAAGTTGTAATTTGTCTTAAGTAGTCCTTCTGGTTTTGTACCTAAGAGTCCCATGTAGAAAGGAAAACAAAACAACACTAAGATTTGACCATGACTGAAAATAGTTAGCTTTGAGAATAATCCAATTTCCACCTACTAGAAACATTTGCATGGAGTATGAGAATCACAAGCAGATTCATTTATTTACATTTCCCCCTCAATATCAAATGTATATACACCAAATTTTACCAGAGTAGGCAAGTAAAAGACTTCCAAGTTTCCTAAATTTCATTCAGATTTTACAAATATCAACTGTTTCAGTCTCAAAAAGCAATTACGCATGCAGAAAGATTTACATGCTCACTGATATAGGAGGGACCATCTGGGTCCTTCTAAGGAGTAAGACTGAAATAACCTGAGGCTATACAATAGCTGTTTCCTCTTATTTACAGTATGCATTTGGAGATAGTTTCCCCACACACTTACACACAAAGGTTTTACCTGATTTTATTTAGTCATTACCATGAGAGTTACAGTTTAATAATCTTGGGAACAGGAGAAACTGGAAGTGATAATTAGCAATAAATGTAGTTTATTAACAATTTCATGATTAAGAGATGACAAAAGACATACTGTCAACCACACTATAAAAAACTACAGTCATTTCTTCTCCTCTACAGTTAACTAGGACTATCTAAAATGCAGTACATGTGACTGCTTGGTCATTTGAAAGCCTGCATTATGTCCATG
>NW_010537204.1:0-1582 GCF_000687285.1 Phaethon lepturus | reverse complement strand
AGAGTGTGCAGCATTAAAGAAACACCCTACAGCTCACTCGGTCGACCAGCCTGGATAAAAGAGAGTCCAGTATGACATGGCATACTGCAGAACTCACTTGCCCCATAGTTTAGACTGTATGTAGAGTAGTGTTAATCTTGTTTTCCTCTATCATAGAAGTGGCATTTTGTGTGTGTGTGTACGGTTTAAAAAACAAACACACACCCAAAACAAAACAAAAAAAATGAACACTGGTCCAAAAGGAAAACTAGTACCTTCCAAATGCAATGTAACCAAGCCAAAACTGGCACTTACTTGGTAATGCAAGAAGACTAACGTACGTATGCAGCTTCTCAAAGACTGCAGTCAACCTCTTCATGTCTCTGTGGAGCTCCATATTTCTAGTTCTTAAAGCAGCTGTGCAAAGAGAAGACTCACACTCTTCTTCCAAACTAGGAATATATGAATTATTTTTTTAAAAAGTGAGCAATTATCTTACAAAAACAAGTTTGTGAGTTTTGGAGCAGATGAGTATTCTCTACATCCCCAGCCCAAAGCAACAACTGACTAGGATTTTATGTTAGAAAGGTTAACGTATCAGAGTAACTTAGCAATACATGAAAATTACGGTGTGCATGTACTATTCCCGCTCTTAGGAGCCTCAGTCACAAGCCAGGAACAGCTTACACCCACAGCAAGGAACGGATTGCATCAGTTTAAAGACTTTTTCCTCTACTACAATAATTTATCTTTTGCTTCTTAAGGAGCAGAAGAGGTACAATGAAGGCACAAAAAAAGCTTTTTCTTCTTCCTTAATCCAAAAACTCTTTTTAAGCAGTCCTTTGCACTAATAATTCACCTCCCTTTGATCCACTTGGGAACAAAGATTTTCACTGCAGAAGGAATGTGCATCTGGCCAAGTTTTACTACATTGCTATATTTACTGCATAATAAATAATTTATTGAGCCTGTCTGAAGATTAACAGTTTTGGTGTATCATACCTGAATAGTATCAGTGCTATAAAGTAACATTCAGAAACATTAAAATTCTGTGCAGCTGTCATTAAAGTCTGATCCGTGAGGGAGAAAAAAAGGCTTTAAAAAAACATGTTTTTAGCGCTAATACCCAGCTGAAAAAAAACATGCATAACCTAACCTAGTGACCTTCTATGATGGAGTGACTACATCAGTGGACAAGGGAAGAGCTACCAGTGTCGTCTATCTGGACTTCTGTAAGGCCTGTGACATGGTCCCCCACAACATCCTTCTCTCTAAATTGGAGAGTGATGGATTTGATGGGTGGACTCTTGGGTGGATGAGGAATTGGTTGGATGGTCGCATCCAGAAGGTAGCGGTCAACAGCTCAATGTCCAGATGGAGATCGGTGACAAGTGGTGTCCATCAGGGGTCTGTATTTGGACCAGCACTCTTTAATATCTTCATCAATGACACAGACATTGGGATCGAGGGCACCCTCAGCAAGTTTGCAGAAGACACCAAGCTGAGTGGTGTGGTTAACACGCCTGAGGGACAAGATGCCATCCAGAGGGACCTGGACAAGATCCAGGAATGGGACCCATGTGAACCTCATGAGGTTCAACAA
>NW_010537203.1:0-56878 GCF_000687285.1 Phaethon lepturus | reverse complement strand
GGCACTTGGACTTATTAAACCTCATACAGTTAAGTAGTAAGTAAGTAAGTAAGTAAGTAAGTACAGTTAAGTAGGAAAGGTCTTTGTAAGTCATTTATAACCTACTTGAAGGTATCATTCTTATCTACTCTCCATAAAGAGAGAAATCTGGTAATGCATTATCAGAAACATATTCTATAAAAGAGATTGCTTCTACACTGTCTTTTGTCAGTGTTCTCAACAGGAAAAAAGAAAGGCAATACTGCATTAGATACATTTTCAAATGTAAAGATTTCAGTCAGAGGGGATTGTTATAAAGATACAGAACTAATCTGCAACACAATATAGATGATCAAGTTCCTCTAGCAATTTCTTTTTCTCAAGCTCAAAATACCAACTAAGGAAATAAATTTTGTACAGCTGTAATTAAAACTGTCTGCCCACTTTTCCTCCGCATCTGCCCAGCTGAAGGAAGATGTGATAGAGCTTTGTGGTTTTAGTTCAAAAGTAAGTGATTTGTTTCCTTGACATAGACAAAGCTTCCCTGCTAGATGCCTTGCTGTCTTCTCTAAATTTCTGTGATTTACAAATCATGAGGAGGAGCAACATAGCATAAATAGATCTTGATTCCAGAACTGGTATACGTGTCTGGAGGCAACTACATTTAATAAATGGAGGTTAACTTTTAAGTAGAAGAGGGAGGAGGAAAGGGAAAGGAAGAAGGTCAGAATGTTTGCTGCTGTAGCTCTGAAAACATGAATTTTCCAATACTGGTAAAAGGCCAAAGGCGTTGGACTGAGTTGACAGAGCAGGGTGTCAATACATGTGTAGGTTTGTCTTGGCACAGTTTCAGATTACTTTAACGATAACCAAGTCGCCAAGTGACTATTGCCTCAGTCTTCTGTGAGCGGAAGCTCTGTCAACACCATGGATGGTAAAGGTCTGTCAAACCTGGGGCAGCACTGCCTTGCAAGTAACAGACCTTGATGTCACTTGAGGCTGGGGGAGGCAACATTGAGACAACAGCAGGGAACCAGTGAGAAAAAGTCAGTGTCATAAGAAAACACATAAATATAGCTCCAAGTATACCACAGGATAGAAAAGGAAGAAACTCCCACAGCTGTGAGCATCAGATTCCTAGCAAGGATCTCAGGTTGCTCACAACTTGTGGCAGTTCCTTCTCTTTCTATTTGAGGTAGACTGTAGCTGTCAGCCCTAGGAACCAGAGGAATATTGGGTGAACAAGCACATCAAATGGAAAGAGTAGATCCTAGAAGAGTTTGGTATAACTTTTATTATATTTTAGTAGTATTGGGTTTTGCTATATGACTATTATTAATGGCTTCTTTGTATTAATTAGATAATTTGGACTGTGTTACTGTTTAAACATTAATTCAACGAACAGTAAAATTCTTATTTCTTTGTATATAGCATCTTCCCTTTTGTCCTTAAGAAAATTTTGAATATAATGCTGTGTTCCATTTTTATGACTTTCAGCAAAGGGCAGGGGACAGTGATGTGGTAAACATTCACAGGGCAATCATCTGGGAGAAGCCAAATAAATCACCAAGAAAGGCAATCTGAAATGCCTAGAGAAATCAGAGGATTTCCTCCTCTTTTATGGCTGTGGTGGTACATTCTGCTGGATTTGGGAGATAGCAGGCTCTGGAGGGTCTAGAATCAGATTTCTAATCCTTTGCTAAGTGCCGTATTTCCTTTGATGTGCAATACCACTATGCCTACCACCACTTCCTCCTCTGTGAGATAAATGGTTATCCACCTAAGCCTCAGTCACTGTGGTGCTCAGGGTGGAACAGAAGCATCTGCTGCCCAAGGACAAGCTCTTCTGCACATTTCCTATGACAGAAGATAACCAGAGAGAATTTTCAGGCAACCAGTTAAAATATCAAGAAAGTCTAAGCACTGACAGAGTTGGAAACATTAGTTGAGATGTGGGTCCGATTGCCTTCCACTCTGTTCTATCACTGCCTTTTTAGTGGACTAGATTGTCCACAGTTAGTGCTGTAAGCTAGGAATTGTGCTGTGGAAAACAGTGAAGCCTGTCCATCTGGTTGTATTGCTGGGGTTGTGATCATAGAAACATAGAATGGTTTGGGTTGGCAGGGACCTTTAAAGGTAACCTAGTCCAACCCCCTGCCATGAGCAGGGACATCTGCAACTAGATCAGGTGGCTCAGAGCCCCGTCCAACCTGACCTGGAATGTTCCCAGGGATGGGGCATCTACCACCTCTCTGGGAAACCTGGGCCAGGGTTTCACCACCCTCACTGTGAAAAATTTCTTCCTTATATTTAGCCTGAACCTACCCTCTTTTAGTTTAAAACCATTACCTCTTGTCCTATAACAGCAAGCCCTGCTAAAAAGTGTGTCCTCATCTTTCTTACAAGCCCCCTTTAAGTCCTGGAAGGCTGCAATAAGGTCTCCCCGGAGCCTTCTCTTCTCCAGGCTGAACAACCCAACTCTCTCAACCTGTCCTCACAGGAGAGGTGTTCCATTCCTCGGGTCATTTTTGTGGCCCTCCTCTGGAGCCTCTCCAACAGGTCCATGTCTCTCCTGTGCTGAGGGCTCCAGAGCTGGATGCAGGACTCCAGGTGGGGTCTCACTAGAGTGGAGTAGAGGGGCAGAATCCTCTCCCTCAACCTGCTGGCCACGCTGCTTTGGGTACAACCCAGAAGACATTTGGCTTTCTGGGGTGAGAGTGCACATTGCCGGCTCATGTCCAGCTTGTCATCCACGAGTACCACTAAATCCTTCTCAGCTGGGCTGCTCTGAATCCCTTCATCCCCCAACCTGTACTGATACTGGGGGTTGCCCTGACCCAGGTGCAGGACCCTGCACTTGGCCTTGTTGAATCTCATGAGGTTCACACAGGCCCATTTCTTGAGCTTGTCCTGGTGCCAAGCAAGACAAGCTTGGTGTCATCTGCAAACTTGCTGAAGGTGCACTCAATGCCACTGTCTATGTCTGATGAAGATATAAAATGGTACTGGTCCCAGCACGGACCCCTGAGGGACACCACTCGTCACCGATCTTCATCTGGACATTGAGCCTCTGGGTGCGACCATACAACCAATTCCTCATCCACCCAACAGTCTACCCATCAAATCTCTATCTCTCCAGTTTAGAGAGAGGATGTTGTGGGGGACCTTGTCAAAGGCCTTACGGAATTCCGTATAGAACAATATAAGAATTGTTCTGTTGCTGCATAGATGCTATTGCTCAGCGTTAAATATGGAGTCTGTGTGAAGAGCAGAACTGTTGATTCAGAATGGTCTTTCAAGCGTAAGTCTGCAATGAAATGAGTTCACATTCACCAAGAAAAATGAATCCACAGAGATACAGAAAGATGCTGGCATTGCTGATAAAAACAGCTGCTTTTTAGGTGTAATTGTTCATCTTCAGACATTTTTTTTTCCCTATTACTGAAAGGGAAACCATTAAGTAAACTGTAGCAAGATGTCTTAGACCCATTAGATTTTTCTAACATCTCTCAATTCTTTCTGAAGTATTGATAGATTAAACATATTGCATTGATTTGTGCATGCAGCCAAACTTTTATTGAGAGGAAACATTAGATGGCCACAGTGCTTACGTGAACTGTCAAGTTGTGTATTACAAAGTTCTATGATGTGGTGTTTACACGCTCAGATCCTACTGACGTAGACAGATTTACATGCTGCAACTCTTTTCCATTCCTTTTTATGGCTTACTGAAGGTAGTAACAGGCAGGTTTCAGGGCCTACTATCAGAGACACTCACAGTCCTTTACTCTCTTACTATTGCTGTATATCTTGTGTGTGTATGTGTGTATGTATGCCTTTATCTTAAGCTTAGTAATAAAAAAAAATAATCTTCCTGAAACGGAAATCTTGTCAAAGTTTACTGGTTGAGCCTTGTCCAAGATAAATATGAAGAAAACTATGAGGAAAAAAGATTGTATTTTTCCAAATACATTTGTCTCCAGAGATGAGGAGTATATTCAGTACTTGTTTATCTAGGTTCACAGTGCAGAGAGTTGATAGGTTCTGTGACCAAAGGGACGTGCCCCGTTCAGACTGCATCCTGGGCGTCACAGGATTAAGGGTGCTGTATTTCAGATGCATGCTCTCTCACCTACCCCTGCACCATTGCATGAAATTAGAGCCTTCTTGAGTATTTGAAGCACTGATCTACTGGATATTAAGACCACTTGACTCTAGGCATCTAACACAGGAAGATTCAGAGTATGAAAAGTAAGCTCCTCCTCTGTGTCACCCTGCAGAGTCACTTATATCTTTCCTTTTGCTTTACAAGGAGGTGGGAAGACTAGCTATCTGTCAAAATGAGGCTAAAAATACGTATCGCCTCAGGAAAAAAAACAGATGATTTGGGGAAAGTGGATAGTCTTTCAGTTTAAGATGAAGAGTAAGGAGAACAAGAAGATAAATTGCTTTATGCAAATCTAAGAGTGTCTCTCAACCCTCCCAGAGACATTTTTCAAACTCCCTTCCCCACCAGACAACATCACTGAGTAAGAGAGTAGCTCAGACCTGTGGGTAAGGTGGATGCCATAGTAACAGCACCAGGTGAGTAAGTGCTTCTGTATTTTTTAATGAACAATTTACTTGAATCTAGATCACTGACTCTCTGTGAGAGGAGTTTAGCTCAGGATTTTCACTTGGGTCCTTCAGAGTGGTAGGTTACGTGTACACCAACACACGAATTGACCAATAATGGCAAGAGTGGTGTAAATCAGTAATTGTCCGACATGCTATCTCTGTCTCTATTTGTGTTTTTATTTTAGGTTTACATTTGTGGTTTACCTTGATCAGGAAGCAAGTTTAGTTAGATGCTAGTAAGAATGACACTGTATCCTGTCCTGACAGATGCTTTATAACTGTCCTGCAGATCTGGTACAGGAGACAAGCATAGTAGAGCATTAACTTTTCTTTTTAATGCATGCACAAATGAGGTTAGTGTTCTGGCAGACACTGGAGCCTTTCAAGACAGAGCTCTGGGAAGATTTTAGGGCATTTTTCACTGGATGCAAAAGCCTCTGTGATATTCAGCAGATTTTTACTTGGCTCAGGGCGCTGCCTGAGCAGCTCGATAAAGTCCTATGGTACAGAGGATGCACATATTTGCATGCACATGACCTGCTTTCCTTTGATTTGTCTTTCTCTCCCACCCTGTTTGATTCTGCAAGCGTGAGGAAATTTTTTAGCAAGATGCACAAACATCTGTTTAGCTATGCAGCTTTTTTCCTCTTAGTTAGCATCTCTGAGATTCTGTAATTACACTTCTGGGTAAAATACACTGTCATGATAACTTATGCCTGGAATGTGCTGTTTAAAGTGTTGGGCCCCATTCTGCTTGGATTTACACACAGAGTAGAGGTAGTGCCTGTTGGAAGATAGTAAATTAGAACAAATTTGATCTTCCTCTGAGAGAAACAGTTGAAGTTCACCAGCTCAGCTTCTGGAAACAGTGTAAAAGGAAGATTCCTGCCTGTGACATAATGTGGAGACTGCAAATTTCCATGCTTTTTGTAGTAGATTTGCACTTCCTTTTAGGCCAGCAAGTCTTTTGTTCAGGTTGTGCTACTGACCTTTAAACTGTTACATTAGCAATAGGGAGGAATACAGGACTGACAGATGCTGCAGTGCCGATATGAATTACTCAGCTATAGCAGCTTGAGAGTGAGATTGAAGATCTTGTGAGCACTTTCAAGCGCATAACCCAGAAGATTAATCTAGTGAAATATATTTCAGAGAAACACAGTGCTGAGAGAGAGAGAAAGTTAATCTAGTAAGAAATGCCTTGCACTATCTTTATGGCTTTCTTTGCAAAGCTGTCTGGAAAACATTGTTTGCTATTATTAGTCTCCTAAGAAAGGGACATTTTTACTTTTTTTTTTTTTTTTAATTGTGGAAAATTCTGCAACTTTGCTTCAGATGCAGGATCACTTGCCTCCTGCTCTAATGTGAAACGCTCAGGCATCCTATTCCCAGACAAGCAGATTGTGTGCAGAATCATATTGATTTCATTAATAGCTCAGGAAACAGAGATCTCATAGGGTGAGCCTTTGACTCATCAGTATGAGGTTCACTAAATAAACTCTAAACTCCATCTGAAACCACAGCTCAAATCTCTCAGCTTTACACAAGTTCACAATGGATTTTGCAGTATGGTGCATCCTTGAAACACGATGGTGACCCAGATTACTAGAGTTAACCTTGAGTTAGTTAAGCGATTCTTATGTCTCCTTTTTAAAAATTCAGCTGCATTCGGGTTTTGCTGTTAAATCCTCTACAGAAGGTAGTTTCTTACTGCTTTCAGTTTCATAAGAAAAGCTGAATGTTTTAAAATGTGTTTATATTAAGTGCTGAACTGAAACAAAGGCTAGAAGTGCTAAAATTTAGAGAAGACCTTTCCTCCGCCCGCCAGCCTGTTTTTTATGCTACAGATACCTCAATACTGGTTTGTTGGAAAGAAAGAAGAGCTCTCCCCCTTGGGACAGACCTGAATACCTGGTTTGCTGAATACTTATCAGGCTGATACAAGGGTGATTAAGTTGATCTCCACTGGGCTGAAATGGTCTTGAGTAGGGCACTTGACGTAACCCATAAAGTAGCTAATGTAAAAAATATCCACAAGAGTTGAAATTTGCTACAGCTTTAACAGATTAGAATTAAAATTTATGGTGTTTTCACACAAAGGGATGTAAATGAGAGTGGCCATGAAAGCAAATTCTTTGCTGGTGAAGGTCTGCCGCAAGAGAAAACTGGGAAGAATTACACGTCTGTGCTGCCTTGAATCATGTACGTTGTTCAGTTGTACTTAACTGAAACCAAGTTTTATTTGTTTCCTTGTGACTCTCATGACAACAGAATGAAGAGAGAGGACTTACTCTCTTACAGGGATAGTCAGCAAGTAATTAAGAACTCACCTAATGTGTTCCTTCTCTATTTTGTAGGGTTAGCATTTTGAGCATACACTTTCACGGGTTGCTTTTTTTTGTAGATGGGAGTAATTTGTCTGTGGTGCCATCACTGTGTTGTAAGAGTGATCTGATGTGCTTGATGCCTTCCCCACCTCCTTTAATTATGGCATTTTGGATTTAAGAAATATACAGTGGAAGGATGAAGCCTGAAAATTAAACTCTGATACAGTATCATTAGTGTGCCTTTCAGAAAATGCTTTTAAAATTGTAAGTTTGAAACCATTTCTTTAATTTTGATAGCTCTTATGGGTTGCATGCATAGCCATCTTACTGTGAGTGCATGTAATCATATGCTACTCATTGATGTGCAGAACTGGACATGATTGCAGGTTTTAATATAAATTTTCCTTAGTGAGTGCCATTGGCAGATGCTTTTTAAAATAAAATTGGGAAGGAAAAGAAGCCCTTGTCAGTCTAAGTTGTATCATCCTGAGTATTATTTCTATTGGTAAATAAGGTTTTCAAGTACTCCTTCATGACTTTCTGTGAACCACCTCACCTGGCTGTTCATATTTCTTACCTTATGCAACAAAAATTTGATACAACTGCACTTTCTCAGAATTCTGATAATACAGAAAGTAAATCTTGTTTCTAATTACCTTAGATATAAAATTCAGGAGCAAAACAAAGAATGTATAATTAATTTCTATCAGGATGCCAAACTAGATATTTACATATTCACATTACAAATACATAATTGAAGGCAAATATGGCCTAATTGCTGTTGTGATTAGCTTGTCCCCCAAAATAGTAAAAATATGAGTACTGTTGTGTCGGAAAGAGATTAATTGCATATGGTTTTGTTTTGTTATTCCCTGTGTAGGAATTTGTGTGGAAATACCCACAATGGTAATATAGCCAGTAAACTTTCAGTTGGCTAAACTATAGGAAGGAGAAATTATATCGTTAATTACATTGATAAATTTTCAGGAAGTGATTCTAGTGCAAAACCAGGATGAGAATCTGCTAGTGAAAAGTCTCAGTTGTGGTCCAGGAGAGATTAGTAGCTGCACACCACAAATTACAAACTCTAGATTTCATTATGAAGGTTACCACTCCTTGACTGCGATTTAAAATTTGGCTTGCAGCATTGGTTCCAGTGTGCTATTTCTCAATAACTATGCTATAACTTGTACTTATCACTTAGACATTCTGATCAACAAAAAGCTGTTGCTCGTCCTTGTTTCAAGATGAAAATATTTCATGCTCTGAGCTATGGTGTAGTGGCATGTCATTTATGTGAAAACCAAACAATGGCTTTTGCATGCTTCCCACAGTGAATCATTTGAGGGCTCAGTGACATGTGAGATAAAACTGTAGTTCAGTTTCACCCACCACAGATTTTTTCTTAATGCAACTCAAAAGATAGAGGATTTGGTTTTTCGTTTGCTGATTTTGAATGCACCATTTTATATGATTTGCTACGTGATAGTGTTGACTCTATATAAAATGTGGGATGGAATTGCTTATGCAAGTGATGTTTGCATATAAGTTAGGTGTTGAAGATTATTTGCATTCAGAAAGGACTTTATCAATATTAAATTGTTAGATGATTTGTGACTGAATCAAATACAATTTTTTTTACTTTTGTCATGAATTCTGAGATTGTTCTTCTCAAACTGTAAAATGGGTTTTCCTAGATTTGAAATCTACTGAGATACAGAAGCCCCTATGCAAAGGGTTTTTTTTTTCTATATTCAATTATTCTTCCACCAGTGTATCAACACGAGAAATAAATTTAGGATTAAAGAAGGTAATGTATTTGGATTTTTTTCCACTTTAAAATGTTTGGTCTTCTAATTTATGCTTCTGTACATTATTATCTAATAACTGCTTCTATATTTGGAGTTTATAACTTTCTCAGTTTTCAAAAGATATTAATAGAAAGGAACATGGAAGATATATCCAAAATAGGCAATGATAGGTATAAGGTCAACTAGATTACAGGATTTATATGTTGATTTCAATACTCATACACTAGTTAAAACTTATGGTATAGCGTGTATTGGCACTTTTCATACTTGAATTTCATGGTAGTGTTTTTTCTTCCCTTTTGATTGCTCCTTGTTCATATGTCTATGTCTGTGTGTACGTATTCATTATCTCCGTGGCCAGAGGAGAAAAGGTGTAGATGTCATAATGGAGAGCTGAATGAAAACCTTGGCTTGATACACAAAGGTACCCTTGACTTGCTAAGGAAAATGATAAAAGAAAATATAAGCTCTGTTGAAATTTTATTATATAAATCAGGTAGATATTTTGGCCTGGAAACCTGTAGTGCTTTCTGGTTACTCTGTCTCAAAAATGTGAAATAACAGGAAGCCTTTGGAGATTGTTAGGGGCTGCCAAATCCAGGAATCCAGTGGAAGCGAGGCTGACAGCTCCCTGGCCCTAGGTCCAGCCAGCAGCGAGGCTCAGCATCTGCTCCTAAAAGGTACATGCACAAACACATATATGCAGTACGCAGAAAAACACAAACAGCTGGACACACAGATCACCACTGACGGAAAGCACAGAACTCGCGCAAACATGAATGGCCTCATCCTGTTCCTCTCTCCAGCTGGTCAGGATGAAGGTCTGTTAGTGGGCAATATATACTTATATATGATATAGATCAATCCAGTCACTGAAGCCTCCATCAACAGAAAACAAACTGGAAAGAATGGCACTGTTTAGCTAGGTGATAGACAAAACTTTCTAGTTGTACTAGTCATATGGTTCAAGACTGAGGAAAATTTGATAAAATGGTACAGTGAAAATCTAAAATAATTTAGAAGAAATACACCTTCTATAAAAGATTCATCCACAGAGCTTTTCTTCTGCAGATTCTGAGATTAGATTTGATATGTCAAAGAGGATACCATTAAAGCAACTACAGTCTACTAAAATAAACAGTCAGGATTATAAATTCGCAATGTTCTCATTGTAATGTTGGGAGAACATCCCTCTATGGAGATGCTCTCCATAACTGTTCAGTATTTTCCTCTACATTTCCCTTAGAACTGTTTTGGGAAAAAAAGATGTGTTTTCCATAGGAAAACCCAGTTCTGTCAAAATGACAGTTTGACTGAAATTTCAGACAGGCAAGAAGGTCGAGAGAAATTGTTAGGTTTTCTTGCAGATGGTCTCTAGTGTGAGAGCATGGTCAGGTAAGGTAATAATTTTTCCTTTTGAGTGTTAACAGTAAAAAGGTACGATGAAAATGGATAATAAGAAATATTTATATTTCACAACAAATTTAAAAGTCTTGTAATTTCCTTTCAAATTTGCTTGAAGACAAACTCCCAAATGAGATTTTTTTTTGTTTTTTTTTGATCAATTCAAATTCACTTCACACTTCGGAAATGGTTGATTTTGCATTTTGAATAGCAAGATAGGATGAGCACACCTGCTTCTTTTGTAGAAAATTATGTAGTCCTGATGTGAAAATTAAAACCCAGTTTCATTTCATGCTGTGTATACATTGGAAAAGTCTTAGGAGTAATTTTAAAATTTTTGTTTATACCCTGCTCATCAATTGAGACAACTAAATTTACTGAGGGATAAGGAAATATTAATGATGTTCATAAGATAATGATATATTTAGCACACATTAAAGAGATTTATTTGCAGACACTTTCGAATTCTTTTCTTTGATCATCAATTTTTAAAAATAAGATTGCTCAAAAGGCATTTTGAATTGCTGCCAGTTACAGATATGTCTTTTTCTGGAACTACAGATTAATGTAGTGTTGCGGTTTAAGCCCAGCCAGCAACTGAGCCCCACTCAGCCACTCTCTCACTCCCTGCTGGTGGGATGGGGGAAAGAATCAGAAGAGTAAAAGTGAGAAAACTCATGGGTTGAGATAAAAGCAGTTCAATAGGTAAAGCACAAGCCGCACACGCAAAAAAAGCAAAACAAGGAATTCATTCACCACTCCCCATAGGCAGGCAGGGGTTCAGCCATCTCCAGGAGAGCAGGGCTCCATCACATGTAACTGTTACTTGGGAAGACAAAATGCCATCATTCCAAACGTCCCCGCCTTCCTTCTTCTTCCCCCAGCTTTACATACCGAGCATGACGTCATATCATATGGAATATCCCTTTGGCCAGCCTGGGTCAGCTGTCCCGGCTGTGTCCCCTCCCAGCTCCCCGTGCACCCCCAGCCTGCTCGCTGGCAGCCCACCACGAGAAGCTGGACTGTCCTTGACTGCTCAGCAACAACTCAAAACATCAGCATGTTATCAACATTATTTTTGTCCCAAATACAAAACACAGCCTCACACCAGCTTCTATGAAGAAAATTAACTCTATCCCAGCTGAAACCAGGACATGTAGATAACCAGCATTTGTCTTGCGTAAAGGACAGTGCGTTTCTGTACTTGTTAAGCATGAATATTACAATGATGAATTAAAAATCTGTTTTCTTACACTAGTTCCCTTCCAATAATAATTACGATCCTGTTAGTCAGAGATAAGGGAAGAATGATTACTGCAGTACTTCACCAGCAGGTGAAATACTTCTCAAGATATGTCCAACTCAAGTTAACTTATATTTTTGGCAGTTTAAAAACAAAACAAAACAAATCAAACTTTCTAATTCTTTAGTGTTGGTAAGAGAAAATGACTTCTTGGCAGAAGGTTTTATCTCATTGAATTCACTGTATTAAATATTTTATTAGTTTAAAAAAAACTAAGAAGTTAACCTTTTTTGGTACCTGCAGCTAGAAGGAAGTTCAAACCAACTTTTGCTTACTCTGTAAGTCTTACATACTTGTGGGATCCTCTGTTAGCTTCCAGAAAGAAATTGTGGTACAAAAAGGTGTAGAGAAAAATAAAATGCACAAAATTAAATTATGCTCTTGTTCCTTTACAAATTCTTTGGTTTGTTTATAAAATGTAAGCTTGAAAATGAATAAAAATCCTATAGGGACAAGGCATAAAGATGGACACTGTATTTTTACAGCTTCTTAATGAAGTATTGTCTGTATTACTGCAAGCTCTCCAGGACTGGGACTTTGTTTTTCTTATCTTTTTGTTATTGTTTTAGTTTATTTTATGTTTGTGTATTACTCATCCACATACATTTACAGACAGAAGACTAGATAGAAATAGAGTTTAACTTAGAGAAGGTTTCTTGCAAATACATGGCAAACCAAATTCAAAAGATTCAGAGTGAAAACTAAAGATTATAGCTGAAAAATAAACCAACTTAAAAATGGAGTGTGCAAATACTTTGTTACATTACATGTACAAACTGATGGCGCTCTTGCTGGGTTGTGCATTAACTATATCATTATATGTGATACGTGGGAGTATCTCTGGTCCAGGATTTTATTAAAGAGATTTTGTGGGTTTATGTGTATGAATAATATATTATATCTGCATATACACGCACACACACATGCTGTTTGTGTTTGACTGTCTTAAAAATCAATCCTTGCTTTGACCTGTAGTAAAAATACTAAATATGCTTATTTTACCACTGAATCTCCAACCAAGTCATATTAGTTGCCTCAAATCTTGTGTTCAGGTAAAGAAGCAGGTGGGAACACTCGTAAGCAGGCTCAGACCAAGGTAGCCCCTCATGGATTCATTACTGCAGCCTAAGCCGCCTTACAAAATCAAAGCACACAGCTAAAAAATCAGCATGGAGCTTATTTAAGAGTGGGTGTTACTGTGTACCCTGATAGTGCGAATCAGAACTGGAGTCCAGGGAACTAACTGTGGTCTTAACTCCTAACCTCTGCCTGAAAAGGATAATGGGTAACACCAGTAGTAATTATGGTTAGTTCTTTGGTCCTAGGGATTATTGTGGAGACATCACTAGACTATAGGAGTTTTTACAGTAACAGCAGTAGAACAGATTTCAGTCCTTTCAGATAACCAAGAATGATCAGCTGTGAACATTTACACTAAAAATACATTTCCTAACCTACCCAATATTACTGTCTTTGATAATGTTTTGTTTTTCAGGACAATATTAGCAATAGCTAATTCAAGACTGTGCTAATACCTGTCCTTATCAAGAATTGAATTGCTCTTCAATACATTAACTGTGGGGAAAAAAAAAACCAAACTATTGGTGTTTCTGTTATCTTCTAACAATTCTAAATTTGAATTTTCAGAAATGTAGTTTATTTCTAAGCATTATTTCTAAGCATATTCTAAGCAACAGAGCTCAAAATTTCAGATTTCAGAGTAGAATGAATATGCTTAGAATAAACATTCTCAGAAAAAAAGAGGACTCTGAGTGGTAGTTCTTTTTTAAAAGTATAAAATTTGGCAGACTCTGGCCTTTTATTTTTGTGTATCACTAATCTTAATCAGTATCACCTTTCAAGGAGGTGGAGGAAATAATATCCTTTGTGCTCGTAGTACGTAGCGGAAGTACCACGTGGTTTATATAACCAATATGCACATTTGTCGAACTGAATTTTAAATAAATCTGCTAATGAATCTATTCCATTACTTATCTTTTGTAGGTCTTAGTATGATTACTTTCTTTTTTTTCCCTTAAATATAAAAAAATAAAATTACAGAAAGACTTTTTAGATGCATAACCTCAAGTTGTTTGCTTACAGTTTAAACAGGGATTTAGTTGACATCTTTGTACTTCTGAAATGCACATGGAACATTAATGTGACAGAATTCTCGAAAGCATCTTTCTTTTGTGATGTTATTCAAAACACAGATGTAGATGGGATAGTTTTTTCAGTAATTTTTATTCATATTTATTTATGGAAAGGTACGAGCTAAAAATAATACCATTCTGTTTTGGTTATTTTTTAAAGAATGTTTTCAACTGATGCTTTACTTAGTTTATAGTTTTAGTGAGAAACTATAATCAACTGGAGGAATCACATAGCATGTTGACCACAATGAACATTTACTGGTTTTCCCTTAGCCCAGTGCTGTTGTTAAACAAAGAAACAAAGAACCAAATCAATAGCACCCCTCACCCCGCAATTCTACACTTTCATAGGAAAAAAAAGAAATAAAAAAAAAAAAAGATTGACTTATGGAGGGCTATATGAATATCCAACTACTTCTCTGCAAATTGCCTCCTTCAGAATTTCAGACAAATCCGTCTCTAGACTCCATCTTTAGATAATCTCAAATAATTTTTTGACCTTCTTTAATCTTCAAATCAAGAGGGCTTTGAAGACTCTCTTCTGAAAAGCAAAGGCTTTAGTCTAGATGTTGAATTTCCATGTGTTATTTGCAGACTGCAATGTGAATATTTATGTAAGGGCTTTTCTACTAAATTCCTTTTGTTTGATAGATGCTTAAAGTATATTTTGATAAAAAGGCCAAACTGTAATAAAAATAAAATATTCATATACACAACTTTGTTTTCTAATAAATGGTAAAGTTCGGCACCTCTTGAGTTCAGGCAGGTGGTCGTTTTGTTTTACTGTCCCAATAAAAGACCCGGGTAGCTGCTAGTAGCTGATCACTGTTTTAGTTAAGGTGACAATTGAAGATTAATAAAAATAATAAAAAAAGAATAGGAAACATACTTTATTACTTTATCATAGATTATGTGTAGATAGAGACGTTAAGGGCTTTGGCTTTGGAGAAGATAGAGCAAAGCTGAAAAAGAAATAAGAAAAGTAATATCTGAGCACCTGAGATGGAACTACAGTAGCTTAGGCTCCACCCTGAGCTAGTGTAGGCTTAGGAGGAGTTTTGCATACTAAAGCATTTTTCTTCAGTGAGAAATGTTTCAAGAAAATATTGCACCCATGAATGAATAGGTGAACCCCTTAAAAAAAGTGGCACGTATAACAGAAAATGTGAGAGAGAGATACAGTTATGCCAGCAGGGGTTACACTGTAGAAATTACAATTAGTCACAGACAATGAAATATAAAAGGAAAAAGCAGTCTAATAGGTTATTTTCTTGTCCAAAATGATGCAGTAGTTCCACTGGTCCTCACTAAGTGTCTGTGGTAGTTTATCTTAGCCTCACGTGACAGGAATTATGTGATTATATAGTTTTTCAGTAATATGTGCATTAAGGCATTTGTAGGAAGTCCTTAAATATTTGTCATCACAATCAAAGTCTAACTGATTTATATATGAAAACCTTGATTGTGTTTAGAGAGTGAAACTAACTGCAGATCTCTAAGCAACTGGAATTGTGTTGCTAACATCATCTCTGTTTTTGGTACTTTCTCCACAACTATTTTCCCTTACTAGACATACCTGTATAGCTTTGCCATACATATAATAGCTTTTATTCTAGCACATAATTTATTTAATTATAACAAATATATGCTTGTTGTTGACAATAGATAGCTTTTATCAGTCTTTTCTTCACATGCAATTCTTGTGGGTTCTCCATTCCTTATTGTCCTCCCACCCCCGCCAAAGTTCTACATACATAGCATTGTATTTGTGCTTAGACACTATTAAGTTATTTCTGTTAATTGGTGTCCTGTCAGCATGTATCTTGCTTTTTTTTTTACCCCCTCCATTCCTCTTCTCTAATCAGGGAGCTAAGGGAAATGGAACTGCCTGTTCTGCACCTAGCTGACGCTTCCTCTTAATCGTCATGGCTGGTTTGAACAAACGAGCAGGACTAATCTTGCTTTACGCAACGTGTGTAACTCTCCTTTGCGATATTATTTGCCAATTTTTTTTTTTTTTTTTTGCTTTTGTTCTCAGAAAAGCATAAACATATATTCCCAGAACACTTGCTAGTTATGAACTCAGCCATTAGATTACAGGAAATGTGTCCAAAGTCATGCAAAAGTTAATGAGAATTAAATCTCCCAGGAAGCGAAATCTGTGGCATTGTCATTCTGCTTTGGGCACTTGGCCATTATGAAAATCTGGTTACAATAGATACCTACCCATAAAATGTCTGTTTTCCAGAAGCAACGTAAAATAAATTTATGTTGGAGGCAAAAATGCTGGAAAGCAAATTATGAATTTGGAAATCTTGGGGCATGTGATATGAAAGAGTCCAGGGCAGGAGGAGCCTGGCTTTCAAACATGCACTCTACAGCTGGACTCAGATATTTGCAGATGCTGCCTCATGGTCCAAGTTATATATATATGATGGAAACTTTCATCAGTGAAATTCAACCTTCACGCAACACAGTTGGAAGTGCATTTAATCTCAGCTTCAATATTTGTTTTGCTCTTGATCCTGTACTGTTCTTTGATAGCTTTATGTATGGTTTACAAGAGCAGTGTTCTATGTCCTACTTTCAACAGTACATGCTATACGTGAAATGTGACTTCTCGCCCTACCTAGTCACTTTGCAGCTCACCATACCCTTTTTCCATTGTCCTTAAACTCTCTCCTCTGAAGATGAAGAAGTAGTAGGAGTCAGTATGGTGTTGCACATGTTACTGCACGAACAGCTGATTGCAGCAGAAACACTTTTCTTGAGTGTATATCCATCAGACCTCTCAGAGAGGAAGGACTGGCACGTGTATGCTGGGGTGGAATGAACTGTAATTGATATCTGCTGGTGACAAATTCATACTATTCCCCTACACTTGTAGGCTTCCAAGATCAGAGCTGAGAGAGAGCAATAAATGCTCTTTAGTCAGGGGCCATTGTGCAAGATGTCAGTTTTCTGGCACCCCCTTCAAATGGCCTCTTTACCTCCGTCTATCTATCTGAGCTTTTCTCCCCCTTTTCCTGGATCTCCTCAATGTCTTTCCTTCTCCTCCCATCTTTCATTCATGTTTCTTCCCCGTCCTGAGTTTCCTTCTATTCTTCCTTGCTCATTTTATATTTCAGGGTTGACAGGAACAAGGCCAAGTTACACCTTCTTAAGAGGACAGCTATTGTGGCCAATCTAACATGTAAATTTAGTGTGATATGTAAAATTTAATGAAGAAATTATGCAGCCTGGCAGAGCAGGAAAAAAAGGCTTCCTAAAAAATGTAATTAAGCAAGTCATGGCATTGAGACCTTCACACTTCACCTCATTTTCCCTCTGATTTGATTATTATTCTGTAAGGATATTTTCTGCAGTATTACTCGCTGTTAAGTGTCCCATTTTAGAAATGTCAAAACACTAAGTGATTGCCTTAAGGAAAATATTCTTCTACTCTCTAACTTCGCATTTTATGACATAATGGAAGTAAATTATTGAGTATTCATGCAGTTCTCAGTTTTGTCATCTTGAATTTATGTGGTTTGCTGAAAATTTTAACTTTTTTTGGGTAAAAATAACAAATTAATACACTGCATGTAGACCTTTTTACGAAGTAAAATTAAAGTTACTTTAAAATGAGAAATATTGAATCAGTTTTATAAAACTTGATTATTTGATTTCTGGGTACTTGGTGCAATTTAAACTGTTTCTTTTTTTATCCAATGCTAGTTGATTTTAAATAAATTAAAAAAAAATCTTAAAGGAGCAATTGGAGACTATTTTTAAAAAATATCAACAAAACATGCCAAATAATTATTTTGGCAAGCTATTGTGGATGTTTTCTGCTTTCAGAAAGTAGAGTAATGATGCATCACTAATTCATGTTTTTTACTACTGTCTTGACACCCTTTGGTGGAAGACTAATGAAACTTCCTGAAAAAAGTCTGTTTTTCTCTGCTGCCCTATGCTGTACACCTAAAGCCTTTGGTTCAAGACATCTTTCTGTCCTTTTGGCTCATGCAAAATTTGGATTCAAAGAAAGATCTCTAATCTTCCAGGGTTTTTTTTTTTTTTCAAAGTACCTTACATAGTGTGAGGACAGTGTTAGTGTTTTTCTGGCAGAAATGTTAAGACATATCTTCCATACTTTATGGTATGAGGTAGCATGAGAACATGTAGAGGTGTTCAAGATGACAAAGCTTACTGGGACAGTGTTGAAGGATGGTGTAGGCTGGAGATAGCCAGAGACAGTGCAGCCTTATTCAGTTGCCTATTGGGAACAGCACATGCTGTGGTCAGTCCCCTGATGCCCACCTGGCTATTGCCAAAAATGCAGCAAGAGAAGACAGATTATTAACCATTGTAGATTAGAGCTTGTGCTCGCTCCTTCTCCCCATATTATTTAACTGGTTGGACATAACCTCTGTGTCTCCTGTTGGAAGTGTTCTGCTTGTAGATATAGTACTTGAATATTCATTGGAAGAGCTAACTCCTGCCTTTCTAGGCTAGAGATTCATTTTCTAGTCCCATGAATACATAAGTAGAACAGCTTCAGACATGATGAATTAATAAATTAGTGTTTCATCTGTTAGAGTTGTGCTTTTTAAGAATGCCATTGCAAATTAAAATACTTCCATAGAATCTGTGAGATGTAAAAGAGTGGTAAAGGAACAAGAGGAGACCCAGGCTCCATGATTGTATGTTCAGTCAAATTAGTTGAGCAGATGGTGTTTAGGGAGGCATAGAGAAACAAAAGGCTCCAGGGAAATGAAAATAAAAGCTCTTAAGCCAAGATAAACAAACAAACAAAAAAATTTGTACACTATTTTTTTTTTAAGTGAGAAGGCATGGAGGCTAAAGGTTCAGAAGAAGGAAAAAAGAATGCAATAAAGACCAAAAAATAGCTAAGGAAAGTCTCATATATGAGCATGATCACGGTAAATGAGAAAAATAGAGCATACAGGAAATGTAGAAAGTGAAAAGAAAGACCAATGGAAGGGCCAATAGTGGAAAGATCAAAGACAAGTAAAAAAAAGAAGAGAGAAAATATCTAGCCAAAGAATTTCTTTTTTCCCTCTCTTTCTGTTCCATGTGCTGAGGCACTCTGCACTTTAATTGTCTTAGGCATAGCAGATGTAGGTCCCTGGCATTGGACAGCATCAGGCCATGAGCACTGTCTGTTTTTGTCAGTAATGTATGCACATGTGTATCCACTAAGAAGTTCCTTAAAGGCCTAAATTTTAAATGTTTGGATTTTTTTTTTTTTGTGATTATATCAACAAACTATCACCAAACTTGTAGATACCGTATTCCCCCTAAGCAGTCAAGGTGATGAACCATTCAGAATAACAGCAATTGCCATGTTGTGAGTAAATTCTCATTTTAGTTTTCGAGATATTTTAGATCAGGAAGTGCTGATCCCTTCGGCGAAGAAAAATTATGGGGAAATGCTTAAAATACCAGAGTTGTCAAAGGTAATTTATTTGGTTCATTGCTATCCCTATCACATACAGGGATTCATAGGCATTTTGTTGCACATATAATGACACCTTCCAAAACAAATGTTATAATTTCCTTCTTTCCAAAGAAGATTCAAAGGAAGTCTGAGTACCTCACTGGATCAGCACACTACATTTTAATTGACTGTCCAGTGAGAATATTTCTGTTAACTTAGAGACATTTCAAAGCATACTGAAGTTAGTGGCTCATACTTCGTATAGCAGTATGTTTCTTTTAGCATTGCAAATGAAGATGAGAAATTTGCATAAAAGAGTTAAGAAAATGAGATGCAGTTTCATAAGCATCTATATACTGTCTTCAGTCAGATAGCTCTATGCCACCAAAGCCAACAGGATTACCCACACAACTAAGATCTACATAGATGTGCTTTCAGTGATGAAGCAAGACAGAGAAATGCATTTATTTTCTGTTGCTCAAACAGCATTCAATTACTCCAGTAGTTCTCTTCTTGGTAATTATCCTTACTCTCATGCTCTGCTCTACAGATTGCATATGGTGGATCTCTTTAAAGATGTCTACCAAGAGGTTACAAAAATACTGATGATGTTTTTCAGCTCATAGTAAATTACTGTAATAAATATTTGCAGGTGGTTGTTGCAATCATTACTTGTTCAGACTTAATGAAGAGAATTCAAAATAAACTTAATGAATTGAATTCTACTTTGAAATCACGTCTGTAAATTTTCACAGTAAGTTGGAAAGATTTATTGTTTTGACTTGAAAGTTGAAAAAAATAATCCCAGTCTGTTCCCATTTGGATTGATGAAATAAAACTAGCATTAAAATAACATAGAGTTCATGTCTAACACATAAGAATGTGTTGCTGTGTAAAGACTGTGAGCCCTACTGGTTTAATAAGGCAGTTTATAGCAACACAGAATCTGTTACTTTTTATTGTGCTGATGTAAGAGTTTTGTGATTCCAGAATAGATAAGAAAATATAAACTATTTCCTGAGCTGCTTCAGTTCTCTGATTTACATCATTATTTTAGAAAAAAAAATTTAAAAAACCCACATAAACCCTGTATGAAATTTCATCCCTGGTCTTTCTAAAACAAGGATGCATACTATTTTGATGCATATTTTTTGGTGTCTCTTCTTTCCTTTTCATTCATTTTATCTCCTTTAAAAAAAAAGTATATACATACATATATTATTCCTGGAACATTATTTTTATTCTTAGAATATGTTTCATTTCCCAGATCACCAAGTGGTCATCTTTTATTCTTTCCTGATGATTCAACCACTCTAACTTCCCAGGTGGTGAGCACTTTCTACTCTAATGTTAGGACTATTGTACCTTTGAGCACAAATTTTCTGAATTTATGCACTTTTGCGAACATTTGACAGCAATTTCTGTTTCTGAAGAGTTGATTCTTTGTTGTGTCCCTCATGATTTGAACAATTCTTTCATCCAGAAGCAAGAAATATTAAAATAACAGAAAACCTTTTACTGTAAATAAACATAATAAAAGTACAATGGCAGAGCTACAGAAAAATATCAATGAGAGTAAGGATAACTGAAGAAACAGAAATAATTTATAACTCATAACCTGTAAAGAAGTACTACAAAAAGTTCACATGGAGCATGAATTATTTTTTTTCCCAGCAGAAACTATTGTGTTTTTTTTACAGGTGCATACCAGCACAGTATTTTTGTTGTCGTTAAAGGGATCTAGCTTGTTCTATCCAAAATTGCCATATGGAAAAATTCTTCTACACAGTCAGTGAGGCTGAATTTCACTGGGATGAAGACCATCCATTCTTTTAGTATAAATTGATATAGGCCCCTATTTTGCAAAGGTGTACGCGTCTTTTAATTGTGCACTTTAAAAATCTGATTACTCTTAATGCTGCTAAGCAAAATGTGTAAACTGGTGCAATGTTTGACTCCAGTCAAAGTCAAAGTTTTACAAAACTGTATTAGAAAGTAGAAAAACAGAAGGAATACAATCCTTGTTTTTTTCATTTGTTTAATGTTGTCAGAGCCCTGTGTGTGGAAATGCCATTGACTGCCCTAAGAGAAAGGTTCAAAATCCAAAAGGTTCAAATCCAAATCATTATGCTAAAGTGTCTGTGCTTTCTTCCAGAACCAAAACCTTTTTTTTTACCATTAAAAATTATTTGTATACAAAGCTAAAGAACAGTTAATAATTATAGATAATAAAAACCCCATCCTTTCATTTCTGCTCAAAATAAATACTCTCTGGAATGGCTTGAGGTTTAAATTTCACAAAATGTTAATAAAGGTTGCTGCGTCTGTGAAAATTGTGTGTAGACTTGACTTTTATGACAAAGTTTGTTTCTGAAGGTTAAACTCTTCACCTTCAATAACACAGGTTATCACTGTTTGGCTGTGCTTTTCCTTTCCACTGTGAACTGTCTCATGTTAAATGCTACCATTTTACAGATGAACTGTTGTAAAATCATTATCAGGTTTGATTCACTTAATCTACTTTCATGTGCCAATGTAAATCAGAACTTTTACCAATCCGTCAAATTATTTCATTAAGGAAGTATAATGTAGTTACAGCATGTTTCTGATCTTTTCATACTGTCTAGTCACCATTGCACAGCATGACTGCTCCATACAGTAACAGAATTCTTGAGGTTGAAAGGGAACTCTGGAGGTGCTCTACTCCAGCCCTCTTCTCCACTGCACAGGTAGATCAGGACTTTGTCCAGTGATGTTTTTAATGTCTCTGAAAGTGGCGATTCCACAGCTTTTCTGGGCAGCATCTTCCAGGGCGTGAGAAGGTTTTCCTTGTATCAAAAATCTGCATGTTCAGCTAGTGCCTGTTGTCTCTCCGAACGCCCCAGGGAGGTGTGGAGGGCAGGTGAGGGGTTCTGCCGGCTTGGCCTAACATAGGAGAGCTGTCACTTCCTCACGCTTCCCAACTGTTTTACCAACAGCCAAAAATTATCAAGTGCTAGAAAAGAATGGCTTCATGATTAAAATTTTTGGATCACGACGTTTTAAAATGTTTTTAAAAATTTTTAAAAGATAATTGTCCAAATATTTCATCATTTATACTACTGTAGTGAATATTATGCTATTGCATTTTTACGATGTGGAATAGAGTCAGAAGACATGAGCAGCTTCCTGGGGTAAAAAAGTAGCAAGCAAAAGCAAAAACTAAGTTTATGCAGCGCTTTGGTTTGATGATGCATGTACTCTTTGTAATGGCTGTTATTAAATGTCTTTTGTGTTACTCTGTGTGTCACCCCAGAAGGTGGGTATGAGCAAGAGGAAGTGATGTGACTTAATATTTCCAGTACCAGGAAAGCACTGTCTTGGAATTCACTTGCAGACAAGTGGGATGTCATAACGTCACTAAAGGCTGAATTTGGAAATTATTTCCTTGGATCAGTGCTAGTAGAAGTCAGACTGTATTATTTTGAAATTCTGCCAATATTTTGAAGATGCAAATATTTAGTGCCTTGTATGCTTTGTTCACAAACACTGCTATAATTATGCTTGAGGAAACAGTAAAACCAACGTGAAATACTTGCAAGAGAAAATTCTTGCAGGGGCTATGCTTAAAAATACTGTGGTAATGAGTAAAGAACAGAGATGATTGATACTTCTGCTCATTTTTTTCCTATGAAATAACAGTTATTTCTATAATTAGTTATACACTGCCTGAGCATGACCTTGCACTTTCTTAGAGGCATGAATGGAATACCAGCATCTATTGTCCACAGTAATTAAGTTCTCGTCACCCATTGCACCACCTTTTCTGGCATAAATTTACAACCAGGCTTATATAGGATTTGAGAACTGTACAAGATCCTCTGGACTCCAGGGCAGAGAATGAAGAAACAAATAGTCAATGTCATATTGTATAATATCACAAAAAGCATTCAGATGAATCTGTTGCATCCTGATTCAGAAATTACTTCCATCCTTCCCAAATAGCTACAAGATTTTACAATTGCAAGCTGCTTTCTCATGTAAATAAACTAAAGAATGAAAGACTCACAAATACTGAAAAATTAATGATTTTACCTTCATTATAGTTTCCATGAACAGCAAACGAGTCTATTTTGGTTCAATAACTGCTATTCTTGTCTATCGGTAGGAACCATGACTGTTTATTGCAATGCTCATTGCTTCTAGAGATAGAAAAGCCAGGAATATTCCTTTTATTTGGAACTTTCTGGAATGTAGGTGTCTGGATTTCATGCATGGGAAATTTCCTCTGCTTATCTTTTGCTAATGGCAGTTTGAAAAATGTGGTAGATGCTAAAATAGCTTCTGAGATACATTGTAATACAGAGGTTATAATGAAATAAGAAGAAGCCGTTATCAAAATGATTAGAGATTTGAATTTCTCGGCCAGACATCCATTAATCTGTAGGACATTGCTGCTACGAATTTAGCCTTAATTCCTGTCTAGAGAGAGACTGATTCCAAGAAAGACCCTTTATAAATGCACACTTCTCATGAAACTCAAAATCTTTTTGTTCTACAAGGGATATTTACCTTTTTACAGTTGTTACTCTCTAATTGCTGAGCTACTTTAAAGTGGCTGTAGATTACTTGCAAGGCTGTTTGTTTGTTTGTTTTTTTGTTTGTTTTAAGAATTACTGTCAATAAAGAGAGTTTCCTTAGAACATTCTTGCAGTCATATTGAGCCTGGCACACTGCTAGTGCAGGGAATCAGTAAGTAGGTGGCCCTTGCCGTTACTATTTCCCAGCTTCCAGGAAAGCCCCGAGCCCTGTGTAGTCACTGTATGAACTGCGGCTTCTGAAGCTGCTTTCATCTGGGTGCTGTTCAGGTTTCCTTCTTTGCCTTCTAGAAAAGGACCGTATTTGTTTCTTGTTTCAGTGGCTGCATGTGCCAACAGGAGCCTCAAAATACCCCTCGCAGGGTCTGTCTGGTGAGGTCAATCCATAAAAGTACAAAACTAAATGAAGTTCAAATGTATATAACACCCAAGTTCAAGAGCGCATGAGTAGCTTCCTAACTTCAGCTCACAAATGTTGCTTGATTAATTTTTAAAGCCGTCTTGCTTGGGCCTGCTGGCTTTTCTAGAAAATTAAATATTAAGAGCTTGTGAATCCTCTTATATCCTGGCACCTCCATTTTCTCATCTTGCTGTGGTTAGTGCCTTCTGAGATCTTCCAAATGAAAGCTGTAGGTTGAATGGGCCTCCATGCCTTTTCCTCTGGGATTATGAGGGGGGTGTTGCCATTTTGTCCGATTTGCTAAACGTAAATGCCAGTGTCAGCACCCGAGTTCGCTGCAATTTCCCAACATACACATATCCACTATTAAATGTTGATGACACTGTGGCAGACAAGAATGTCTGAGCTAGCAGCTGAGATCCTCTTGTCTGTTTTGCTCTTCTGTCTCACCACTTTCTTCACAACATCAAGTATTTCTCTTACAAAAATGCTGATTAAAAAAAGACTGTTTTTTTTTCCATCTATACTATGTATGTGCTGGCCGCATTTGCAAAGTTTTTGTGTCTCCTGGGCATTTTCTTGGCTTATTTTCATTTTGACAGTGTATGCCACCGTGTGTGTTGTTTGTGCTGTGCTACTGCTTTGAACTCTGTCTGCCTTACTGCCTCAGGTTTTTTTGTTGTGTTTTTTTTAGTATTTTGGATACCATCTCATGCAAAAATGTTGTCGTTTGTGATAAGCCTCATTGTATTAGAAAATTTCTTTTGATTGGTAAGTTTTAGTTTACTTTATCAAGGGCTGATTCTAATAATTGTAATTATTCTTTCTCAGTTTTATATTCTTACTGATCCAAATTACAATCTTATTTGTATTAGGAATTTATCTAGCCTCTGCAAATTGCAAGACTGTCTTTTTTAGCTCAGGTGAGGTTCTATGTGTGGTATCATATGCCACATCATTTACAAATTCTCCTTGGTTGCCTTTTTATACCTTTTTTTCCCCTCTTCCTGGTTTTATGTTACATCTCTATTAATTTCATAGCAATTCTTTTCTCCTTTAGTTGTCTGAAAACTCTCGAGCACATCAAGTGCCTCAGAACCAGCAGTTATGGGACATCAGGGTCTCCTGATTGCCTTCCTTTCTGCTGAGGACAACTGCTTGCAATTAAAGAGTCTAGTCTGGCCAAACTTGTGTTACTGTTGTCTTGCAAATTCTCCATGTTTCAGTTCTGGTGGAACTTTAAACAGCAAAATCCTTCCAGTGCTCTTTGACATTTTCCTTGTGAGTATGTCTGTTGTGGGGTAGAATCCAGTTACTTGCTGGTTTTGGTGCTTCCAAGAAATCTGCCTGATGCTATGACCTCTGAGCTTGCGTCTCTGCTGCAGCCTGTTTGCTGGCCTTGCGTGGCACAGGTTGCATCCCTGCAGCTAAACGTGCTGCTCCTCCTGCGAGAGGGAGCCTTGGAGGGATGAGGGTCTGTCTAGTGCTGACCAGTTTTTCATAGAGGTGATATCAAACCAGGATGCATGCTAACAGTGAAACAGGATGGGTAGTCATGGACCAGTGCTTGAGTCTGTTCCATGACACTATTTGTTTTATGAGGCTAGAAGTGGTATGAGCAATGTGTTGAAATTATCTGTACAGGAAGTTCAACTATTAAAAAGACTCAGTTCCTCTGGAAAAGGAGGTAATTTGCTCTCAGGAGCTGAAATAACAGTGTTGCCTTACTTTATAGTCCGAAATATCAAGCAGTTATGCATTCCCCAGGACAGAGGGAATCCCACATTCAGATATCTTTTAAGCCATTTTTGGAGCAAAGGTTTGAGCTTTGATCTTCTATCTCTGAACCCTTAGGCTTGCCAAGTCAGTCTGTCTCTATCTGTAGTCCAATGAATACTTAATTATTGAAAAGTGGAATAGTGCTTACAGAACACATTATTGTGTATAGTTGCAGTCTTCCAGCTGAAAAATAGTTATTTCACAGGATCTAATTTTAACACCTAAATTCTTTGCTAATTTATCTGAAACAATCTAATTCACTGAGTACTAATGGTGTATAGTAATTGAAAGAATTCCTATACAGGGTTGTGAACACTGTGTACTAGTGTAAACTGAAGGTATCCTGCCTTCCAATTTGGCTTATTTATAAGGCATTCAAAAATAAATGCTTCTGACATGTTTCTCTTTTCTGCATCGCTCTGGAACATAATGTGCCTTTGGCAGTTTGCTGTTCTGGTCTAAGTATTGCCATTGCTTTTGCAGCTTTAATCCTTTAAGAAAGTTTATTTTCAGCTAGCTTTTTAGATTGTTCATGAAGACATCCTTTAATTAATGTGAGTGTGAACTGGACTTTCCTGTGCAATTGAATGATTTATAATTAGCATTCTTGGGTTTTGTTGAGCTGCAATAGTACTCTACATTCTTTCTATTCAATTTTGCTTGTGATAGTTTTTCCTTCTGTTCTTTCAAAGTTATTCTCATTTGTGTTCTTCTGGAAAAATACATTAATTATACCCTTATGAATCACAACCTCTGCCCTGTTAATTACAATTAAGGGAATCCACACATTATTATATTCTGTATAAATCAAGACAAGAAGAAACAATGTGGTTTTTAGAAGCTGACATTATTTCCTCATCTCCTCCTTCTTTATTATACTGCTTATGTCTGCAAAATTCAAGAATCAGAGGGAAACTAGAAATATCCAGTTCACAACCTCTTATTCAATCTTCATGCTTTTAAATAGGAGAATGTTTTTTAAAAAAAAGTTTGCACAGTTTTTTTCCTACCACAATTTTAGTTTGTCCTCTGAAGTTTTCTGTGCAATAATAATGTGATGACCTTCTCTTCTGTGTTCCTGGAACTAACTAGGGAGTTCATGTAGTGAAAATTATACCTTCAGCTATGTAGGACTAGAAATAAATCTCTGTGCATATGTGAAAAACAAAACAAAACAAAACAATTCACAAAAAACTTTATATTCCTGTTGAGCTAGAGGACATCAACTGATGGAGAACTAGTTTGCCTATTTTTGTTTGCCTTTTTGTTCAGGATTGTTTTCTGGTTTACGTTTCTTTGTTTATTAGGAATAAAGCAATTACAAGATAATTAAAAAATGCACAGACCTTAAAATGTCTTTCCTTTACAGGAAGCAATCTTCCTGGGTTATCAGTTGCCTGCAGCAGTGACTCAGACCTGCTTCAGGAGGTGGAGTCGGTGGTGTTTCCCTTCTAGCTGTGAGCCTAACGCCCTTCCCAGAGCGAGACCAGGGCGAGCAGCTGGCCCAATAGCTCTGTGGCAGCTCCTCTCACTTCTCCCTTCCCTTGGATGTTTTAGCGTTTTCTTTTCCCTGTTTAACTCTCTCTTTAACTCATAATTGGGGATGGGCCAAGATGGGCCAATTGGGAAAGGTTGTGGATGTTGTCTCCCTGGAGTTTAGTAAAGCCTTTGACAGCATCTCCCACAGCATTCTCCTGGAGAAGCTGGCGGCTCGTGGCTTAGACAGGTTTACTCTTTGCTGGGTGAGGAACTGGCTGGATGGCCGAGCCCAGAGAGTTGGGGTGAATGGCATTAAATCCAGTTGGCAGCTGCTCACAAGTGGTGTTCCCCAGGGCTCGGTTCTGGGGCCGGTCTTGTTCAATATCTTTATTGATGACCTGGATGAGGGTATCGAGTGCTCCCTCAGTAAGTTTGCAGATGACACCAAGCTGGGTGGGAGTGTTGATCTGCTGGAGGGTCAGAGGGCTCTGCAGAGGGATCTGGACAGGCTGGATCGATGCGCTGAGATCAACTGTATGAGGTTTAATAAGGCCAAGTGCCGGGTCCTGCACTTCGGCCACAACAACCCCATGCAATGCTACAGGCTTGGGGAGGAGTGGCTGGAGAGCTGCCCGGCAGAAAAGGACCTGGGGGTGCTGGTTGACAGCCGGCTGAACATGAGCCGGCAGTGTGCCCAGGTGGCCAAGAAGGCCAACAGTGTCCTGGCCTGTATCAGGAATAGTGTGGCCAGCAGGAGCAGGGAAGTGATTGTGCCCCTGTACTCGGCACTGGTGAGGCCACACCTTGAATACTGCGTTCAGTTGTGGGTGCTTCAAGAAGGACATTGAGGTGCTGGAGTATGTCCAGAGAAGGGCAACAAAGCTGGTGAGGGGTCTGGAGCACAAGTCTTCTGAGGAGCAGCTGAGGGAACTGGGGTTGTTCTGTCTGGAGAAGAAGAGGCTGAGGGGAGATCTCATTGCTCTCTACAACTACCTGAAAGGGGGTTGTGGCGAGGCGAGTGTTGGTCTCTTCCCCCAAATAACTAGCGATACGATGAGAGGAAATGGCCTCAAGTTGCACCAGGGGAGGTTTAGATTAGATATCAGGAAAAATTTCTTTGCAGAGAGAGTGGTCAAGCATTGGAACAGGCTGCCCAGGGAGGTGGTGGAGTCACCATCACTGGAAGTGTTCAAAAAGATGTGTAGACATGGCACTTCAAGATATGGTTTAGTGGGCATGGTGGTGTTGGATTGATGGTTGGTCTTGATGGTCTTAAAGGTCTTTTCCAACCTTAATGATTCTGTGATTCTGTGAAGAATGTGGGAACAGCCCTTCTCTGTTCAGCTGGAGAGCGGTGTTGCTGCTGGTGGTGTTACCCAGCTTGCAAGATACAGGAGGGACAAAGAACTGGCCAAGTGAAGCAAATAAGAAGGCAAGGAAATTAATGAAGCAGTCTGGAGGAGAGATTTGAGAGAGAGATGAAGCACAGGAGTAGTTGCTGTGAAGGCAGTTTTTCTCATCTATACAGATGGTCTTCCTGCTATCCTGCTAAATGCAATGAAGACGCTGTTTAATGCTTGCTACTTAGATGTGTGGCTTCAAAACTGATATCCTACTTTACTGACTTTTAAACTGTGCCTTGCAAATTAGTAGAGGAGCGAACTGCAGCATCTTGGAGACCTTTATTCTTGTGTTTGGGGTATTGAGATCCTAAAGAGTGGACCAGTCCCTTTGATTAGAATTGCTTGACTGAGGGATGGACTATAGTTTTCCAACAGCACTGACATCACTGTTACTTAAGGTAAACATAAAAAATATATTCTATTGAAAATATGAAACTAATAGGATAGCTGCTGTGATTAGAGACAGGTGCTCAAACATAAATAACTATCCCACAACTGATAACTACCTGGTCTCAGTTTAACTTCATGTAATTCTTCTTCTGTTTCCTTCAGTTGAAAAGCTCTTGGGGATATTTGCGCAGTGTCAGCTGGTACTCAGAAATCAAGAAGTCTCATCCTGATGTTGCCTCCGCCCTGGAAAATGATGCTCATTTATAACAAATATGTTTTTATTTGTCTATTTACTCCCTGGCAATCCAATCAGAGATCCACCCTTCCCATAAATGTGTCCTATAAATCATAAATTTGACACTTAATCATGATGTGTGGTTTTAACTCGCTGCCAAGTAGACTAGAGAATATAGCCAGATGTGGAACAGCCTTTTTATGAAAGACAAATTCAACACCTAACAAACAGATTTCTTACTAAGCTAATTATAGTTTGACATGGCCAGCTGTGAATGAAAATTTTCTGAGGTCTGATGGGGTGAGTTTTATATCTCGGTACCAAGCTCTTTAAAAATACAGATTTAAATATACTCTCTGTATTTAAAGTATAAAGGAGAAAAAGCACTTCAGTTTACTACTAGCTCTCAATAGAGAATCAAGGATAACAGTCATTAAACATGTTTGGGACAGCAGCATTTTGTGAAATGCTAAGATTTGCAGGTTCTGAGGAGCATCAGGGAAATCTGGCTGCCAAGGTCGAGAGACTGAATGTGAACTTCTTTCCTATATTCTTCATGCAGTTTCTAGTCCCAGTTTTGTGATGGGAGATCCGGAAGGTAAATAGAGAAATTCTAGTTTGTTTTAGTTTTCATTCTTGATATTCATAAGTTTTAGTTCAACTTCTGCATTTCCTCAGTGGTAATTAGAGTTGGGGATGCTCATGAGGTAGCTTATGGATTCTGATTACCCAGCAGAGTGGACAGCACAGGAGATACTCATATGACAAAAAACAGGTATATTCTCATACTGCCAATTTCGTAAATAGGGATGAGTGACTGGAATGCCAAAGGAGTTGGCCAGCTGAAGACGCCAGCCTGATCCAGGGCCTGGCTGCATTGCTTACTTGTCAGCTGGGTTCCCCCCGTGCACCGTTGTACAGATCTGTTGCACAGTTCTAACTTCTCTGCCTGCTGTTGGGAGCCATATTTAGCATCACTGCGATCGCTGTGCAGCTGGCAACTCACTTTGGGTATATTTCCCCAGGGTTCCCTCCCTTTTGCCCTAAAAGATAGCAAAGAAATTAAAATTGTCTTTATTTTTTTCTTTTTTTCTCATCCTTTTCCCCTGTGTTCTGAGATTCTTTATGGCTGGGAATTCAGAGCTAAATTAATTATGCGTAAATATTGTGTCACGGTTATGTTCAGTAAAATAATGATAATCTGCACTTCATTAAGCAGTTCACTTTATAATCTCCCAAAAAAAGAGAGGGAGGAAAGAAAAGAAATCCTTGTCTCTCTTTTACAGCCCTCAGTAAGGATTTCATAACAGATGCTGTACTGAGGTCTCATACTACTGAAGCTTAATAGCATTTAGGAAATGTACTACAGCATATATGCTAGATTACTGAGCTATAACTTGTCAAATAAATGCAGCACAATTTATGATAGACATGTTTTAATGGAGTTGATTCCTTTTTAATTTGCAAAATCTAGTCATTCATAAGTTTTCTTGGCATTGATGTCAAGTAGCTTCATTCTACAGCACTGGATAAATTAATTTTATTTATGTAAATTCTTACATGCTGCTGGTGAACACAGCATCTGAATGTCTTGGAAGCAGTTTGAGTTTGGTTTCACAGTGCATTATCACAGTGGGGAAGTGTGAGTGATTTGGTTTTACAGAGCAGAAAGCTGGTGTGTGTGGATCCTCAAAGCTCTGAGAAGTCCAGTGTCTGAATGTTTCTCATCTGGCCGCAGCGCAGGAGTGAAAGCTAAGCCATGTCTCTACTATTGAGGCCAGATCACCAGCATACCTGGGCTCAGTCCAGCAATGTGGGACCATCCTTGGTGTTAGGCTGGTGGTGGAGGACATGCATTTTTACGGGGCATTTCCTCTGCTGCAGTGAACCATCACTGCCTGTTTCATGCTCTGGGTGCCATGAGCCGTCAGTTGACCCACAACCGGCTATAGCAGGTGTGGGGACACCAAGTGGGGTTAGAAGACACGGTTGAATCAAGTGGCACCAGGCTTTGGGCTCGGGGTGGTGGAGTCTCAGCATAGCAGTGTTAGGAGGAAGCTACATGCCTATCCTCACTATGTGAAACTTGGCAAGTCTTTACCTAAAATCACAGACCATTAGCTTCTGTGGCAAAAGTCCTCATTACTTCATCAAGGTTAAGAGTAGATTATGAGTCAGTTTTTCAGCTACATTTATACAGGTGATTTGAAAATGTCTGGAAGGTGCTGACAGAAAATGACACACTGCCCTAGAACTGAACTATCTCACCCAGTAGGGTGAAGTGGTCACATCCATACCTGGCCCAGGCTAAGTCCCACAACCTGTCCATAGGAGATTGCTTGGGACGGTGCTGTTTACATAGGCCGAAACCATGGCTAGTGATCCATCTAACATTTAAATGGCATCAAGTGTTGAATTGCAGTGCCAGCAGGCACTGTTATGGCACTAAATTGATCTAAATTGATATGGTCAAAGGCTCTGAAACCTTGATAAGAGTGTCTAACTTGTATGGAAAGTTCGTGCAGGAGTTGAAATTCACCCAGATGTTCACGTTCCAAGATAGCTTCAACTCTGTGATAGAAATTACATTAATCCTCTAGACTGACTGTCATAATCGCAGGTGATCACAGCCTCAGGGGAATATTACTTTTTTGTGGGTAAAACGTAAAGATGGATTTAACAGTAAGGGTGTCTTTAACTTTACAATGGTAAAAATAAACATAAAAAAAGAAGTAAAGATATAACTCTTGACTTTGGTGAATCTCATTTGGTAGCATCCATGCTGTTCTGTTGCTGCTGGCTGAGTCACACAGTTAAACCAGCAGAGTTAGAGCTGCAAAACAGGCTGTTCAGTTGAATCAAACAAGAGCTTTTTGCAGACTTGTGCTTCAGAATGAAGTCTGTAGAAAGCTGGTTGCAGAAATGCAATCGTGCAAATGCTTTTTACTGTCCCTTTTGATGTTCTCAGGTACAGAAGATGTCAGCTTGAGAGAAGAAATGTGCTTGGCAGGGGGTGATGTTGGATATATGAAAAATGTGTTTGTATTATGGCACTATATTCCCCTTGGAACATTAATACAAGGAAGCGCAAGCTATTTTATTAAATCATGGATTCCAGCATGGAATCCGTCACTTCCCCCAAGATGTTTTATTTTTAGCACTGCAAAGTTGCTTGTCACACTCCCACAAGTCACCTGCAAATAGTGTGCAAGAAACAAATAAAAATAGTTTACCAGTGACTAGCATGTGTTAGGTGTAAACCTCAATCCATTTATATCACCAAGACCCTTTAAGATTCAATTTTAGTTTAGTCCAAACTGCTGAATTTGCTGAGGCTAGCTAATATAATTTGTTTTGGTTAATCCTATAATCTAAGATGGAAAATTAATTTACTGAATATTTGTGACAAATTCTTCTTGAAAAGAAAATGAAAAAAAACCCCACCAAAACCCAACAACAGATGATCTACCTGTTGGCACATGCATTTCTTCAGTCATGCATAACGAGGCTGACGTTTCCCTGTGAAAGTTTCATAAATGGAAAATTTGGTCTCTGTCAGGGGATGCACACAGTCTATAAACTGTGGGTCACACGTAATTCCTCAGGCAGAGGAAGAGTCCAGGTGTCTAAAAATCTCAAGAGATAATGGACCTGTTGGATTGAGTGCAGAGAAGGGCCATACAGATGATCAGAGGGCTGGAACACCTCTCCTATGAGGACAGACTCAGAGACTTGGGGTTGTTCAGCCTGGAGAAGAGAAGGCTCCAGGGAGACCTTACTGCAGCCGGCCAGGGCTTAAAGGGGACTTATGAGAAAGATGGAGACAAGACTTTTTAGCAGGTCCTGTAGTGAGAGGACAAGGGGTAATGGTTTTAAACTGAAAAAGGGCAAATTTAGATTAGATACAAGGAAAAAATTCTTCACTATGAGGGTAGTGACACAGTGGAGCAGGTTGCCCAAAGATGTTGTGGATTCCCCATCCTTGCAAGTGTTCAAGGGCAGGCTGGATGGGGCTTTGAGCAACCTGACCTAGTGGAAGGTGTCCCTGGTCATGGCAGGGGTTTTGGAAGTAGATGGTCTTTAAGGTCCCTTCCAACCCAAACTATTTTATGACTCTATGATTTATAACTCATAGAAAGTACTTGAGAGACATCAGGACCTGCTGTTTCATGTTATAGCCAACTTTTATGTAACATAGCCCCCAGCTTTTCAGCGACCCAACAGCTGTCACTTACACCATGTTTTGGCTTTTCTTTAAGACTTCCATGTGCTAAATAACTGAGACTTACACTGAAATTTGCATGGAAACATGAAGCATATTTTGTAGACTATATAGTTCTGTGCTCTTCTCTCAGTGCTTTACGAATTCTGATTTTATTTCTTTAATCCGGATCAAATTACTGCCCTGGTGGACTGATTTTCAATATTATTATTATTAATGTCTCAAGGGCATAAATCTTGCTCCCATTTTGTGTTGGTGAAATAAGCAACAAATATTCGCATTACTTAAAAAATTATATAAATCACTGAAGGATATATGTAAGTACAAAAGAAAATAAAAGAATTATTTCTGTAATCTTGATTTTTTCCATTCATCTTGTGATTTTAAGTAAGGTGAAAGGCTTTCCCACTCTTAAAACGATAAGCAAGAGGAAGACATCCTTATTTCTTTATTTTCTTTTCTCCACAGAAAAAGTATGGTGCTTTTTTTACTGCTGTTGTTTTGGTTTTTGCTCTGATTTTTCCCTGAGCACTGATGTGACATAATTTACAAGAATATTCATTTTTTGAGATCTTGCATATCTGTAAACACCATGTTTTCCCGCCTTCTCCACTAACTAATGATAAATAAACTAGATGCTGAATTCTTATTTATTTTAGCATACCTGATGGTGGGTTACACTTTTGAAACTGTGCAAATATAGGCTTAGTTTTTGCCCTGAAGATCATTCCTTTTGTTATAGTAACTACAAGAAAGAGCAAAACGACAGAAAAAGCAGGAAAACCATCCTTCCACAATTATTTTTTTGGGGGGCCATCACTAAGATCAGACAGCAGGGTGAAAAAGTTGGTCTTGCCTCTAGTGTCCTTCCACACGGAGTCAGCCACCTAATGTGGAATCTCCAGTCAATTCTCATTTCTCATCTAGCAAAAGACCCAGGCACCTCTGAGCAGTGACACACAACAACAGAAAAACTATCTTCCTTTCCCCCAGGCAGCATCAGTGGTTCTTCAGCCACCTCTCCAGAAAGATGCTGTAAGGCCTGCTCTTCTGGGAACATCCTGTCCTTAGAGGCATGCATTTAGCCATCTCCCTTTCATCTGGACTGCAAACATATTTAAATCCACCAGTTGGGAAACAAGCCCCTGAGCTGATCCCAATGCCTGTGTGTAATTTTCTTCGAGACAGGCCAGTTGCTTTTCCAGGGCTTTAAGAGATCCACATGTTAGAATGAATTGGGTGGCAAGCAGAGAAATTCTTCACTGGAGAAAGATGCTTAACACTAACCCAGTTTCACAGTTGTGTATCTTAACCGACTTGTATGAAGTTATTTCTGATTTACACTGCTAAAAGGGAACAATTTATTTTTACAGAATGGTTATCTTATTAATTTCTTCCACTTCTGGAATTGCAGGTTTTCTTGAGAGAAATTCTTTTGTAAGTCAATATCACATTATTTTCAACATCCCTCTAGAAGTCCCAAACCTATCCTCATCCTGCAAAAAATTAACGGCTGTAACTAATTTGTTGTATGTGAGTGCTTTCCTTGAATTCCCCATGTTCACTTATGGTTGAAAAGAACCCATTGATTGCAGAAGAGTTTGCTGGAACCAGTCTTTTATTCTATGTAGACACCTTCTCACACAGAATCACAGAATTGCTGAGGCTGGAAGGCACTTCTCAAGGTCATCTTGTCCAATCCCATGCTCAAGCAGGGTCACTAGAGCAGGTTGCTCAGGGCCATGTCCATTAGAGTTTTGTATATCTCCAAGAAGGAAGACTCCACAACCTTTCTGTGCAACTTGTGTTAACGTTCAACAATACTTACAGTGAAAAGATCTTTGCTAATGATTAAAGGGAATTTCCTGCATTTAAATTTGTGCCCATTGCCTCTTGTCCAGTCTCCTCTTTGGAGTCATCCTAGAATAGCTACAGGCATCAGTTTCATTTGTAGCATTCTATGAAGTCATTGTCATAAAGGCAGGATTATACAGGCAATAACTCAAACGTTTTTGTGCTTTATGAGGTAGTAACCACATTTTGGCTATGTAATATCTGCAGCTGAAGGCCATGGTGTTTATTGAGCTAGGACTGATTTTACTGACTTAACAGGAAACACCACTAAGGTGTGATTATTTATTTCCCAGCACTTCAGTCCCTCTTCGACTCTCTTTTAAATTCTCAGAATTACAGGACTTTAAAGCTTCCTCTTAGTATGACAACACATTTTTAATGTAGTTCTATTTAAACTGCCTGTGATTCAAAAATTGCATTGCAAAGGCAGAATGGGAAATGAGAGTGTGGTATTGAAAAGAGGTTCACCCTGATAGTTAAAACTGGGTTTTGATTGTATTTCCTTAGGCAGTTTGTACTGTCTTTTAGCAGTAAGTGCCAAGATGGTAAATCACTACCTTTAAAAGTTTATCTTTAGATTCGTGACTTTGTGCAGAGCTCTTCATATTTTATGTTTGTTAGGTGTAGTGGTGTCCAGAACTATGGCTCTGTGCACAGCTGTACTGTGAAGAACTAACCAATGGTGAAAAAGAAACATTTAGGGATTTAAACAGAAGAGACAAAAATCTTGAATAAATGGATTAGGCCAAGAATTAGTATTTTTCTAGTAAGAAGCCCATTAGAATAAAACAGTGTAAATTATTTGGTTTTGGAATACTTCATTTAGGAAATTTTCTTTTGAAATTTAGAGCTTCCCTTGGAAAATTATAAGAAAATATTTTGTTTTCTTGTTATAGGAAGACTCTATAAGGGAAGAAATCTCTTTAGTTGCACTGGAACTTTTACATGGTACATGTCCACTTATGGTGATCATCTCACTCCTTATGTAGACTGGATTTTATAATTGTGATAAATCTGATATATCAGAGATTTGTGAATATTATTCTAACTTGTGAAGCTTCTGAACTTGAGAAGGTTCTCATTCCATTATTTGTGCCACAATTGGCTGTTTCCTCTATTTTCAAGAAGGGATCAATTTTGTTAATAAGTAAAGTTTGCTCATAAAGAAGCTGGTAGTGACTTTACAGATACCCAGACAGGCTGGAGTCACGCACTGAAAATTTTTGACCTTTTCCTTCATTTAATTGCAATGTAGAAACAGATGAATGCGATAGTGAGGTACAATTTATAGCTTTGGATGCACAAAGAAATTGTGGCGAAATAACTCTAGGTGTTAGTAATTTTTAGTTCCAAATGTCGTTCAGTGTTGTAGTCTCCACGTTTAGCACTGAGATTGTTTTTAAAAAAAAACAATTACCAGCAATGGTAATTCTTACTGATACTGCATATTAACTAATGATTCCATCATACATTAAAATGTTAACCAAAGTTACATAAGTCAAGTAGAAGTTTGGATGCTGGAAGTTCTTTCCATTACCAGAAGGAAGTGAGGATAAATTAGGCAGCAGTGATGGAGTCGTCTTTCTTTACAGAAAACCCTTATTCCCTGGATGTGATAGAAACTGAACATCAAGAAGCAGTCTTCTCTCAAAGCTAACCGTTCTCCCTTTTCCCTTTTCCTAATGTCCTCGTGCTTGCCTAGGTTGTGTCAAGTCTCTACTGCCACTGCATCCAGCCCTCAGCATTATGGTCCCTCTGCTGACCCACCTCAAAACCTTCACAGCATTAAAAGTAACAGAAATAACCGTTCATATTTGGTGCAGAAGTCATTGCTGTTTCAGCCTTCCAATTGGGCAGGGCAGTTAAAGACACATGAAGGACAGCAGTGTTGTGTGTCCCCCGTCCCCCTGTATTTACTGAGCAATCCAGAGCAATTCCTAAACAGTGTTTGGGAGAACCATCAGTTCTGGTTTTGTGAGGATGGTATTTCAATGTTTGTGAGATCAAGGTGCTCACACATGGCCCTGCAGCTGCGTGTGAGCATGAACCCCTGAAATTGAACTTGGCCACTGATTCTGGTAGGAGCAGGATCAGCGAACTGCTTACGGAGTGATTGCAATAACCCATCATTCAGGTGCTGTTTAGACCCTGTGTGCTGCAGGGAAGTGTATCATGGGAGTTCAGTAAAGAAAACACCCCTCTCTTCTATGCCTTGGCTAAAATAATCAGTAATTCATCATCTCAATGTATTGTTTTCTTCTTCCGGCCCTAAAGTAATGCGCTGCGGGAAAATACTGTAAATTCTGGAATCTCTGCTGTGCTGCATCCCATCCAGAATGTTCTAGGTTGCAGTGAAACATATTTTTTCCTTTCCAAAACTCATTGAAAAAATCATGTCAGTCTTTCTCTTATTTTAGTACCTAAGAATTTATTTTGCTTTCTGAAAAATACAGTAAGAGACACTGCTAAAAGATGTTCGGTGCAGGAAAAAGCATACTGTGGTAAGTAAAAGGTATATGAACAAGAGAGAGGAGTGTCGCTTTTAAGCACCCTTTTCTTGTATCCTTTCTTTGCATTTTCCTACCAAGCATTTTCAGAAGGCACATATTGTGCTAGGTGGTCACAAGAAGCTAACAGGTCAGCCAAGTGAGGCAGTGCCAAATTGCAATGTGTATTAGGCGTAAAATCAAGAAACGCGGGTTTCATGTGCTTAAAATGGGCAGCAAAATGGTTACTAAAAGGAAAATGGAGGTGAAATAATTTTAGGGGCAAATTAGGAAAATAGCCCATTTCTTAATGAGCAGGATGAGCATTTTCAATATAGTTTTGGCACAATAACTTCTGATCCATAGTTCTGTGCCCACAATGTTCCAGTCAGTTGCTAAAATGGGAAAACAATCAAATTACACTGTGTCAGAAAATTGATATGTAATTAGAATTTTCTTGAAGCGGAGCACATAATGATATGCAAAATTTATCACTGGTTATGTGAACATAATATATATTGCAATATATTTTATATTGGAGCACAAGATCAAACCAGACATATCCAATATGTGAATCATTTGAAACTACTTTGAAATCCTTGTGTTATGTGATAGAATTATGATGCTAGTAACAATTCCAGTCTGCAGTTGTTGTAAGCTGTGTGAGTTTTATTTCAAGTTCTATTTAGCAAAGAAGTACGTAATAGGGATCTTGAGAACACTGGAAGGTTTTATCAATAAAATGTGTTAATCAGTCATTTTTTACCACTGAGAAAAAGAAATGATGAAAAATTATTTCTCTAGCCTTTTGACTACAATATTTAATTTACAAATCCATTTCAGATGTATTTTAGTATCTCTTTTGCTACAATGTGTTAATGTTTGTACTGATGAAAATCTGCTTTGCTATATATGAAATATGTCTGTAAACCCCTGCTTCTTTGTGGACATGTTCTGTCTTTGGGCTTTGTGAATATACATTAAAATATAAACCCGATTACATGATAAATCCAAAAATGTGACTAATTGTTACTAAAGGAGTAGAGAAAGACCAATCATATCTGAAAAGTCTGCTCTCCATATTTTCCCAGTAACTGCCATGATCCAGTAGAGAAAGCTTTGATCACTGAAACATGGTGATTTGTAATCATTAGGCATTCAGTGTAATTAAAAATCACCTTTATTTGTCACATGCTATGACTGCAGAAGGTGTCTTTTTTTTTCATTTCATGCCATGTTTGTAACTTAAAATGCTGTTCTTCATCTTTTACTTATTAGTTAATAGTTGCAAAGCAATTTGAAAATGAAAATGACTGTTTAAGTGCATCATCGTTAGGCAAGTATTGTGAAGAAAATGTCATTACGTTTTTGACTTCCATTTCTGTGAGGAACATTTTCCAGCCAAAAGTCAAGGTTGCTGTTCAGCCTTCCATTGGCTTTCATGCATGTAGCACTAATGGTGAAAAAAGAAGTGTTTTCTCCTTAAATGATGTTTTGTGTCAGGATGGGTCAGTATTGAACTATATCGGAGGAGCCTGGATAGTAGACTTGGTGATTGGACTGCTAACCCAAAAGTGGAATGTTTTTATTCCCACCTTTGCCACTAATGTATGACATGTTCTTAGCCAGGTCAGTTTGACCAGGTCGGTGGGCTGACCTTTTTTAAATCTGAGAAGTGGCCACTGATGTTGTTCTTCCGTTATGAAATGCTGATCTAAGAGAGATGTTCAGTAAAACCTTACAATTTATTGTTGTGTGTGCATGGATTTATGGTAACATACGATTTCTCCTTTTTATCCACCTTGTGACTAGTAATATTAATAAGGAAGAAGCCAGCTGGGAGCATTTATCCAACTGGGTAGCCTGGAAAATTTGCTTCAGAGAGCTGCTCATTTAGAAAGTTTTTTACTTTTATTACTAAAATTTGCTGATTCTCATTAGACATTAAAATGCAGTGTTTTGTTTGTGTTTTTTTTTTTTAATACTTTCTACCTCTCTGTATACTGTGAAAACACAAGGGAGCAAGCCAATTTCTGTAGAACCAACCAACCATCCAACCAGCTGGGTGCATCATTTCCCTCTTGTGATGTTACTTAAGCACAGTGGTGCATAGGATGAGATCCAATTCAATGTCCAGATTCAGATGTGTAATGTTAGATATTAGTTTAGAATGTTCAAATAAAAATAGATCTCTGTTTCACACATACTTAGAAAAGATCTCTAAGTTCTTGTTACAGTCAGCATAGATGTAGTTAACACAGGTCAGCAAACTTCGGAAATCTCCATTCTAGGAGCCCATTCTAGGGTAGATACTCACCATCCTATCAGCTAATTTGCTCTCTAGATGCCACTGGTGAGGAGCTTCCAACAAAGGCATCTTGTTCTATTTGAGGTTCATTAGGGATCCAAATTATCTGCAAATAATTGGGGCTGGCAGATGTGACTCAGCATTGCAGAAGACCTTCAGCCATCTGAGACAGTGGTGGTTGGCCAGGTTATCCCACAGCAGAATTCCAGCATCTTATTCCTTCTCTAACTCTCTAGTTCTTCCATTTGTTAGACTGAGCCATATGAGGGATAAACTTTGGGTACATGGTAGTCCTGTAGGCCTGAACGGGTTTGTCTGTCCTACAAAACGTATTGTTGGGAGCTGTGACCTGCGAACACAATGGCACAAATCAGCCTCTTCAGAGGTAAATGTTATCTGAACAGAAAAGGTGCAGCATAAGAAAATGTGTATTAATGCAGCAGTCTGTACATATTGTCTTACCTGGAACTTTTGTTGGCTTAGGTAATCCAGAGCTCTTTGTTTCCCGTACCACCCACAGAGGTTACTAATTTGTGTCTCTCCTATCAGAGCCAGACAGACAACCTTGTGTGGTTGGGGAGACTTCTGTGGAACTGACACTTGCACGGTACTTCTTAGTATCAGCTGTCAGAAGGCTATCCGAAACGTTTGTCAGCTTTCTGTGGGGAATTAGCCTCTTATCACCTCCATGTGGCAAAGAACGTAAAGGAAAACAAGCAAAGTGGCAGCATATATTTTATCCATAATGTATCACAGGTACCTTTCAAGTCTGTCACCACAATGTGTTGGGAGCTTCTCAGTTTTGTAGGTATGGGACACAGTTTCTCCTCTTCTGCATCCTAGAATGCATAGACATTTTCTAAACACAGTTGTAAATCTGCTAGACCGAAAAAAAGGTAACCATTAGCTATCTGTGCCAAATGTCTTGCTGTTTTATTGTTCCATATAGAATATTAAAAGAAGATGTACAGCTGAGTGCTTTGATGAAAAAAATTGGCTGCTGCCCAGAAAGCTAGTGATGATGAGATTCTGTGTGTGTACACACAGCATTTTTCCCTGGTGTGTCCTTCAGTCTATACAGAAGCAGGATGCCATTAAATGTCCTTATTCTGCCTATTCTTGAAACAAAACAGAAGTGCGTAACAGGAAAATAAATGATCATATGCTTATCTGTGATTCCTAATATAGGGCAATATGATATTAGCATCATCCTTCTTAGAAAACAACAGTAACAACAGTGTGAGCAAACAGGTATAAAGAAACCATATGGGCCAGATCCTGAAGTCTCCGGCAGGGAGGCAGCAGCTGCACCTTCGTTCTTGCGCTTCTGTGCCGAATGATTCCCTCCAGCTGACTGGTCTGGCCTATAAGGGATGACACCAGTGCTGAATCTAGAGATGCTGTGGTCGGTCAAGAGCGGTCCACATTGCAAAATGTCTTGTAACAGATATTTGGACCCATATCTTTCCCCTTTGCATTGTCTGTGCTGTGTTCAAGTTTGACCTGGAGGTGTAAGGTGATTGACAGGAAATGTTTAGAGGTGCAAGTGTTAGTGTAAAAGTCTGAGAGCCATTGGTGTGCACGGCACAGCGTTGTTCATTCACACCACGGGTGGTGAATGGTTTCCCATTTAAAGAAAACAAAAGTTCTAAGATCTCCTTCAGCTTTTTCTATATACCAACCAAGACAATTTGCCAACTGCACATGAGGAGTAAACGCAGAATAAAATCAGAACAGTCATAACTTCCATTCAGCCACAATATAAAAGCTGTTAAACAGATAGATCCCTATTTTTTTTACTTTCTTGTAGTCATTTATTGTTATCCTGAAATATGTGATTCTGTTATTCACAGACTAGCACCTTTTATTTATACTGCTTTAACCTTGGATTCCAAAATGTGTTTAATATTTCATGTCTTTTTAGGTATTTAAGGAAAATGTTTTTGTTTCTCTGCAATAGCTTTTCCGAATGCAAATGCAAAAGCTTTCCTAAAATCCATATTACAGTAACTATGTATTGTATTCTCTTTAAGTGGACCCTGTTTATCTGTACTTCCATGATCTTATTCATAGCAGCTCTCACTTTTGCCCTTCTCACCCAGAGGTTTGGGAGTGCTTGGAGTTAGCAACAAATCTTATGTGTATTACATTAGGAAGTACTTACGCTTATTTGACAAATCTGTTCCATTCACAAAATCACAGAAACACTAGGTTGGAAAGGACCTTCAAGATCATCAAGTCCAACCATTAATCCAGCGCCACCGTGTCCCTAAACCATGTCCTGAAGTGCCACATCCACACGTTTTTTGATCACTTCCAGAGATGGCGACTCCACCCCCTCCCTGGGCAGCCTGTTCCAATGCCTGACCACCCTCTCAGTGAAGAAATTTTTCCTAATATCCAATCTAAACCTCCCCTGGCGCAACTTGAGGCCATTTCCTCTTGTCCTATCGCTAGTTACTTGGGAGAAGAGGCCAACACCCTCGTCGCCACAACCCCCTTTCAGGTAGTTGTAGCGAGCGGTAAGGTCTCCCCTCCCAGAACCGAGCCCTGGGGAACACCACTTGTGACCGGCCGCCAGCCAGATTTAACGCCGTTCACCACAACTCTCTGGGCTCGGCCATCCAGACAGTTCCTCACCCAGTGAAGAGTAAACCTGTCTAAGCCACGAGCCGCCAGCTTCTCCAGGAGAATGCTGTGGGAGACGCTGTCAAAGGCTTTACTAAAGTCCAGGTAGACAACATCCACAGACTTTCCCTCATCCACCAGGCGGGTCACCTGGTCATCGAAGGAGATCAGGTTGGTCGAGCAGGACCTGCCTTTCATGAACCCATGCTGGCTGGGCCTGATCCCTTGGTTGTCCTGCAGGTGCCCTGTGAGCACTCTCAAGACCAACTGCTCCATGATCTTCCCCAGTACAGAGGTCAGGCTGACAGGCCTGTAGTTCCCAGGATCCTCCTTCCGGCTTTTCTTGTAGACGGGCGTCACATTGACAAGCCTCCAGTCTGCTGGGACCTCCCCTGTTAACCAGGACTGCTGAAAAAACTGAAAAAACATAAACTTCTGAAAAATCATGACCCAGATCAGGCTTCCCAAACATTCAACTAGCTCCCTTACTGAAAAGGGACCCTTGATCTGGAAGTCTTAGTCTAAGCTTCATCAACCAAGAAAAAAATATCCTTAATAAAAACCTTGTGATCCAGGAATGGCACAGGGAGGTCACAGATATATAAAATTTTATTTATTCTGATTGCAGCTTCCCAAAACACTATGTTGTGTTCTTATTAGTTGACATTCTCCAATTACTGTGACTTTAGTTTGTTTTGGTTTTGGCACTGATTCCTGCACTTGTGAATATTATGGAAGGCAAACTAGTTTGTTACCTAGTCAGGTCAAATACTGGGAAATGAAGAACATTTACTTGGTAGGATGTTACGAGGTAGCCTATCCAGCCGGCTGCTGAATCGTACATCCAACTCTGACTATCTATTTCAGTTCCAATTGGAATTTTTTTTGTCCTATTTGTGGTGTCATTTTTACTTGCTTAATGTCCAGCTTAGAATCTGAATTCATGTTTCTTCCTGAGTAGCTGGTTACCATATGATATTTTTAGCTTTCCGTTTGTAAGTACTGAATGTAACAGAGTTCTTTCTTCATTTAATACTTCTCAGCATTTGTACTGAAACCTGTGACTGAATTTCCTGTTTTGATGTCACAGTTCTTTAGTTTGGTACCTACGGTCTTTGTTGATTTAAAGCAATTTTAATAAATTTACACTGGACATGTAAAAATTCCATTTTAGACTCTCTTGATCCTCATTTTGCTATGTTTATTTAAGGAAAAAATTACATTTCCTACACTTTAAAAGATCTTGAAAAATAGAGAAACAGTCTTCTAAAAGGTTATTTTGTTTTTACAGTGGCATATAAAGGACATCACTAAACACTTCAGAGAAGGCTACATTTATTCATGTTTACAATCGCACCTGTTTTTGGAAGCCTGTTAGTAAAACTAAAATTACTTCAAGTTGATTTAATTTAAGGTACATTAGAAATCCTAGCATCCCTATAGCTTTTGCTTTTCCAAAAAATAGAATTTACCCTAAAATAAGATGCCTTTTGGTTGCAGCAAAGAGTTCCCATTGATCAGCAGCTGAAAGAGGGAGCTGAGTAATTATTGTTTCAGCAGGGTTCAATTTAACTTGTGGCTTCACAAATGATCATAAATTGTTTTTATAAATTAATCAGAAATTAGGGATCTGAGAGTTACATTTGGAGGAGGGCAGAGGCAGACCTTGCACTAGGGTGGTTCAGCCTCCATAACACCAAAACTGTTCTCCAATAAATGTCCTGCCTTGCAGGCGACCGTCCTGGGACGGAGATGCTACAGCACTCATCACTTAATACCCTGGCCTGCGTAACTGTTGGCTCAGCACATTGTTGGAACTCCTCTGGTTTAGGGATGGGTTTTGTTTGGTTTCCCACTACAAGTTTGGGTAGTACTGAACATCTCTGGCGTGGTGAAATGCAGCAGAGCATTGCACTGGTAAGTGCGTGGCGTTAGTAATTAGGTATGTACTTCTTTGTTTTAAATTTGAGTGTGAATGTCTACTGCTCCAGATGCAGAGAGAGGTCTGTTTATTACCATAATGATGTTGAACAGAATTGCTTTAAATCCAGTTATGACTATTCAGCCTTTCCCTCCCCATAGTCAAACATGATGAGTTAGTGAAGAAACCATAGTTTTTTTTCTATTTATTAGATTCTGGAAAATTCCTCTTATTGCATTAAATGCATTACAATTAACCAGAAAAAACTTTATTTTTATGGGGAGTGAGTGTTGTTTCGGACATGAAGCATTACATTACAACAGGTATTTATAAAACAGAAGATATATCCAACGTGGATATCTATGTAACATTTCATAAGGTCCTCTCTACTATGCATTTTACTTAAACTGACATGCTGGGTTATGCATCATATGTGACAAAAGAGTACATAAAGTACTGAACATAGAAAAGTATATACATTTCCATGGAAAAGTAATTCAAGTATGCAATACAAGAATGATACTGAAAACTGAATAATCCATTTTATGTGATGCCAAAGTTATTCTACTGTGTTGAAACTCTTAGACAAAAGAAGATTTCAGATTCCTTGGGTGGTTTTCATAATGATGTGTACTGGGATGGGGAAAGGAAATTGATATGAGTGCTGTTTATACCAAAGAATAAATGTATTGTAAAACCTGAAACTCACACGATCATTATTATGAACTGGAGAAACTAGAGATGAAGAAGACTTGGTCCTTGAATCCTGTCACATTTCAAATGTCTCTGATTTTGATATTCAGATTATTAGCCCTTTCCTTTTACTCTCAGATTTCATTCAATCTTGTCAAAGATTGGGTTTTCACAGAAGTTCCTAATAGTTTGCAATTTACCTCTACGTTATGATCTCCTCTGGGAATATATTTCCTATAAGGCACTTGCAATGGGACTTTCAGGAGGAGCTGAGGTTAAGCACTGTTCATTATGAAGGAAATCCAGCCCATGAGACTTATCTGATAGAGGTGAGGAAGGAGGCATCTGATTTAATTAGAATTCATCCAAGAGACTGCATTAGATCAAGTGTGACTATTCAGTGTCAAGTTAAAATTAAAACAAGAGCTGTTGACATAACAAAATAAAAATATTTTTTATGTTATACAAAGAATTAAAGGTATATCAGTTTCCATAATATGGGGTGAAGAGAAGGAACATAATTTCAAGTGTCATGATACTGAATTTTCCACCCTCAACTCTTACCAAGTCAGGCAGGCTCTGGCTCACAAAGTAATATAAAATAAAATGCTTAATTTGAGTGGACAGAAATTTAGAAATTATTTAATTTTGCTTCTCATAACAGAGCAGCATAGTTTAAAGTTTCCTTGCATAAAACTTCAGTTTTTAGAGGACAGTATTTACCTGATTTTAATTTTTTTACTACCTCTGCTGGTTGCTACATATATATTGTCTAAGGGTTCCTAGGATAACAGCTACAGGATTTTCGTGTTGATAAAAACATGAGGAATATTGTATTAACTGGGGAAAAAAAGAGAGTCGTTTGTTCTGTAACTGGGAAAAGGCTTTTGAGATACATGCAGATTTGAAAATCACTGCTGTATTCTCTAGATAAAAATTAGTTTTTTTGAAATGCATATGCATTGGCATCTATTAGTTGAATAGCCACTGAGGCCAGTGAACTAATTGAACCATACTGAACACTTGGAATTCAATTACATTAAATGCCTTATGTTTATATGCAGTAGTTTGGCACAAGTTTGATTATATAAATAGCAAAATTTTAAGTTAAAGCACTGTTAATAACTGAATAATAGCATAAAGCAGTGAAATTTTTAAATAAGTTAAACAGTGTCTGAATAAGCAAAGAAAGTTTTGGTGATACTTAACTTCAGACAAAAGGAAGAAAACATGAAGAAAAATTTATAGACTTAGAAAGTTCTAGAACTACATGCATATGATTATCATGTTCCCTTAAGGTTACCAGCAGAATCACAAAAAATCAAGGCTTTTTGTAGAGTGTGTTTTCATACCTTTTGCATGGATGTTTTGAGTCAGACCTGCAATACGAACTCTGGTATTCTCTTCTCAAACAGACAAGACACTTTGCTAGTGGAGCCACTACATGCCTGCTGTAAAACTGCTTTAGATCGGGTTAATCTTGATATCAACAGCAAGAAATAACTACTTTTAGGATGTATTAGTTTGACCATCTCTGTATGCCTCTTTTCCAATAATACGGATAATGACCTAGAAATGCCTGTTTTTCTCCACTGGCTGTGAAGGAAACCTGCTGAATCAAGTGCAGTTGTGGTAAATGTCCTGTTTCAAGTCCTGAGCTGCTAAACGAGCAAAGTGGTTTATAGTTGATGGCAATGCTGTTTACAGTGATTTAAGTGGCATTTGTTCACAGTTGCTCATTCGAGTCCCATATCCACCCTCGGAATTGTACCAGCCCAACTACTCATGTGGCCATGAGATGACCTGGAAAGTTTCCTCAATCCTACTGAAAATTAAGCCTAGGAAATATGTGGGTTTTGCCATATTAGTTCCTCAGTCAAGTTCACCTCTGTTTTCAGAAACGTTTGAGTAAATGGATGAGGCAAGAGGCTTCTTGGTAATTTTTGCTAGAGAAATACAGGTGAAACCACAGCCCACAATCAAGAGGCCTATAATTATGCAGTCTTGGGGAGAAGGAGGAGTGAGGAGTAAGCAGCCATCAGACAAGGAAATCACAAAAATGGAGAGACATGGAATTGCAGACCTTTGCAATTAAGTTACATTAGGTTGTATTGTTTTTAATAATCACTGAGAAATCCTTTCACTGTTTCCTGAGGTTTATTGAGCAATCTATGGCACATTAATTCTCGTTGTCCCTTCTACTAGTAAACCGAGGCTTAATTACATTTCTTTAAGAAAAACCAAAAGAAAACCTGAGCTAATTTTCAGTGTGAATAAGAAAGATTACACTGGAGAGTATTAGGAAAAGATGAATATTTTCATTTAGTAGGTCTTGATGAACCATTTGATGGGAGTACTTAAAGATCCATCCAAAATAGTCTTTGACCTGTATGTGATTATTCTGAGACTTTATGGAGGACAGGAAAAGTCCCACAGGACTGAAGAAGCAGCAGCATAATTTATAACTTGGGATACTTTCAGTGAGTCAGTATTTTCATTACTGACATTGATAGAGAGGGTACAGGTATGAAACTGAAGATGAAATAAGGCTAAGAAGAATTGCAAATATTGTGAAGAGCAGGGTTAGAATTCCTAATACAGCTACAAATGCGATTATATCTAAACTCAACAAGATAAATCCAGTAAAGACAGGAACAAAACTCTACTGTTAGTAGGAAGAAGTATAACAATTACATGAAAAAAGAATTGCTGGGCATCAGTAAGGCAAAGAACGTCTGAAGGTTATAATACATCATGAATGCCATATGAATTAACGGTGTGATGTGGTTTCAAAGGAGACAAATCTAACTCTTTGCTAAATTAACAGAGACACTTTGTAAGGAGACTGTTCTTTCTTCTGCATTTACTGCTATTATCTCGGCTAGAGTTTTGTGTTCCTCTTTTGAGCACATCTGCTTTAAGAAAGGTATAGACCGGTGAGAGTGCAGTTGTGAATAACAAGAATGGCCTATGAAAAAAGATTAAAATAATCAGGCTTGATTGCTCAAAAATAGAGACTATTGTAGGGAGACATAAGAGAACTGTCATCTAATATGTAGAAGACTGTTCTGGAGAAATCCAGTCTATTGCTGTAGGAAGAAGTAACAAGGGACCTGGTACATTTTCTGATTTGAATATTAGGAAAAAGATTCATCTGTCTACAAAGATATTCAAATAGTGGGAAAACAGTTTGGAAGGCCATCAGATTTCCTTACCTAAATGTTTTAGCTATCTTTTTTAAGGATCTACATAAATTTAAAACTGCATAAGAGATTGGATCAGGCTGAAAGAGTTTTGCATACTGCCTTATAGTGTACTTCAGTGATAGTAGATGCTGTTTCTGTGAAATATGATTTAAATTTAAAGTTCTAGAGGAAGCTCTGAGTTGACAACAGTGGCCAGGTTATAAGTTTGAATTAAAGATAGGATGCTGGTATTGTTCAGAATTATTGAAGAGGTGTTAAAAGGGAGAGTATGTGGCAGAGAGGGAAAATTAAATTATGGGTGTAATAATCTGGAGGCAATGGCTGAATATCCTCAACATTATGTCAAAGAGAAAGTCCAGGGTCTTTAGAATAAAAGTTGTAGGAATAGCACAATCAGTGCAAAACGTTAAATGCAGGAGTTTAAGAACTGCTGTAAACCACTTCACTGGTAAAGGTTATGAGTGGATCCACTATAGTTTACATATCTATCTGCGGATTTTGAGCCAAAACATGGGGAGACCCAAGGAACAAACAACATAGCAGTCTAATGCATTTTATCTGGTAGTGCCATGAATACATCTGACAAATGCACTGAAATTACATTTAACTTGAAACAATAAATTTGACAGCAAATTATTTGAATAAACAGGAAAACACAAACCATCACAGTTTCAGAATATGAATAATTAGTTTGCAATATAATCAGGTATCTTGATTTAGACTGTAATAGAAACCCAACTCTTTTCTTGACAGCTCCGCTGTCATCTTGTGTACTGTAGAATTAAAGAAAAAAATGGAACAGATTTATGCAGGTGTGGAAGATGGTGCAGGTGGCATTCTGGACTTATCACTTTCTTCTTTAAAATGGAATAAGAAAACCTCAGACCTTGGTAACTTCTGAATGTTGGGGCAATTTCAGATCTGACAAAGCCACAGAGGTCTCAAAAGCATTAAGAGAGGGCTTCATATTATAGAAACCGCTTGGGGAAATTCTTTGTAAAAGCTACAACTTCAAGAAAAGCTTCTCTGAGCTCACATTTTCTTAGCTGCAAAGGCAAACTGACCTCATATCATTGTGATTCAAGAAATATATACTATAATCTTTAATATTATACTTAATTTGTATTTTCTGTTGTGATGAAGAAATAATAAGGCTATATGTTGCTATGTGTGTATATATATCCATATGTAAGTATGGATATGTATGTATTTGTGTGTCTATACATAGATATATTGATTTGGTATACACAATGAGATGTTTATTTTTTCCTTTTTATTGATAGAACCTGGAAAAAATGGGCAGATATTTTGGCCTTTCTCCCACTCTCTTTATATGCAGTAACATATAATTCTGTTCTGCCATAGTACATCTAGGTAATGCTCATATAACTGGAAAATTTGAGGAACACTGCTGATTTCTAAGAATTACGCCTTGTATTCTGAGCACAAGAAAAGGGCGTGCTTGAGCAGGATATGCTTTTACTTTTTGTTGATGTGGAGTTAGGCAGAAGTAAATTTATTACGCATGTTCCAGAGTCACAAGGGAATTTTCCTCTCTTCCATTTACTTCTGACATATTTTTATGCACCCCTTTCTTACTAGGTTTTAAAATGTTTACTTTGGAGTGTATGGTATTTGTATTCATTTAAACTGAAGCAGTAGCTGTAGAAAAGAACATCTGGCCCTCTTCAGAAGCGGTATTTTTCTCAAAATAGTATGTAATATCCAATAATGATTTCAGTCTAGTGAAAGGCTAAGTGAACACTGATTAGGAGCTGTGTATATTTTAGATTAATTATGTCTTGTGGGCAATATAGCATATGCTTACAGAAGGCTAAATTTAAGGATACAGAAATTGCTCTTAAGAGCAAATCAAAGTCACAGCAACAAAGCAATCTTCATCCCATCTGCTGTCAGAAAAGAGCCAAACATAAGCTAACCATCAGTTCTCACCGATGACTTACCACCATAATTTCTTGCTTTATTATATTACAATTGCCAGCTGTAACCAAGTGGTTTGTAGGCAGTGTAACCATAGATACTACTGAGTTTGTTCAAACTTGGTTAGCTTTTCAAGTTAATAAGATTATCTGATAGTGAACGTTGACATTTTTTTTTTTTCAGTATGGAAAAAGTTATATAACAAGCCATTCCAGTCATCTGTAGCCTAATAGCCATTTTATTTAATTTATCAAATTTTCTCTTTCTGTTTTTCCATCCAAAGAAAGTACTTCTTCCTGAAAAATTCCCACCGGAACATTGAACTTTGTGTCTACTTCCATTTTGTTAGAAACATTACAGGCAAAGAATATTGAATAGCTAACCGGTAGCTTATAAATATATGAACAAATCAATAGAAAGTATCTTGTATCATTACAGGCAATGAAAGCTTTTTTTTTATTATTCCCTCAGTTAAGGGTTAACATGTATTCACATTTAATGGCAAACTTTATTTTGAAATAAAGGAGGGATTTCTTATAAAACAATCCCCATTGTTCCCTTCTCCCCAGTTTAGCTGTGTTTACGTCCCTCCAAAACCTGTATTTTTAACATGGTTGGTTTCATCAGAAGTAATGCTTGTTGCATTCCCGAGGCATCTAGTATGAGACTTCAAAGGTTTCATGCATACGTTTATTACAGTGCCTGCAAAGGAACTAGAGAAGCCTGTGCTAATACTGTGTTTATTTATAGCCTAGCTATGTGTACTAAAGTATCTCAGCCAATTTGCCCCACCTGGACTAAGAGACATCTGTGAAAGAATGGTTGAAGTCAGAGCTTGACACATGCAGTCAGTTCCTAGAGCAAGTTCTGCGGCAGCGAAAGGGGATTGTGATGACCCTGGGAATTGGTTCCATACAAACAGGCAAGTGGGAGGAGAATGTGTGGCGAAGAGTACTGGTGTCCCTGCTCTGTAGCTTGAAATGTGTAGCGAGTCATACAGTAGATTCACTTGTTGATCTTAAGGGCCAGTGCTAGTGATAGACCTCTGCTGGCATTTCAGAATTGACTCTGATGTCATGGGACGGGATGATGCAGACATAAATACACAGTAAACAGTAGGGCTCAACTTCAGTTGCATAAATAACCGACATTCAATGCATTCAAGGATAGAAGCCCAAACCTATAACTTTTCTCTTGGGCCAAGAAATTCCTTACTTTGAGTCTAATCAGTGACGTGCTTAGGAAGAGGAGGAGACTGCAATCTGGGTCAGCCCATCTTTTCTTCCAAGACTGAAAATTCATCAGCCCACGATTATTGCCCTTTGTGATAGTATTGAACACCCATTACTTGATCAGTTCAGAGCTTTCTCTCTCCTTCCACCCCTTCGCAAATCTGTCATGGAGACATGCTTCATCCTATGCAGTCCTTTGGTGATGACTGAGGTACTGAAAAAGGAACAACGAGAGACCTTTTAAAAAGTCTTCTAGCTGGATAGAATAAATGTTACGACAAATTTTCCTCTGGTGCCCAAAGAATTAAATCTATTATCATTTCAGAACTGAAATAGAAGTCAAGAGACCTATGCTTTGTAGCCCAGCAAATACTATTTTTGCCATAAGCAGTAAAAGGCCATAGGTTTTGGGCTTACAGGACAATGAAGGCCGCCAGGACTTTTGTTTTAGCGATTGTCTAGTGGCCAGATGACTGTTGTCTCACCCTTGTGTGAGCTGAAGCTCTGTGAACAACATGAATGATAAAGGTCTGTCAAACCTTGGTTGGACTAGATGATCTAGATGATCCTTCAGTCTTCATGATCCTTTGACTCTTTTGCAATATATTCCAAATCTAGTGATCAAAACTGTGTGGAACATGTGAAACAAAATTTTCCAGTTGTTTGCCACTGACAATGTAACCTATGTCTGCTCTATTCCTCAGGGCTCTGCATGGATACTCAAATGCATTTGGTTTTGATGCATCAACCATATATGTGCCCCAGGATCTAGGGAATGCAAAAAAAAAGCTCTTTAGGAGAGAGACTTGCTAGTCATGCCAGATGTGACTAGTCCTTTCTCATACAGCATGTCCTATGACATATGATTGCAGAACATGAAGGTGCTTGCTGGGATGCTTGTCTTTGCACATCCCAGAATCTGCCTGAACCTAGGTACAAAGATTAGACATTTTCTATGTCCTCAGAGCATCTTTTTGGAGTCCCTGCAGGCCACAGGCGCTAGCTTTCTGAAGCTGTCATCAGGTGAATGGAAGAAAGCATTTACTGAGCCATTATCAGATTAAGCATCCAGGGAAGGATCCCAGAGTTATGAAACTGAATCAGTGCCAACATTTTACAAGGTTTTTTTGCTTGTTGGCATTAGGCCAATCTATTGTACTCAAAACAAAGGTGCTTGGTTTTGAATTCGCTACTCCATGCTGTAATCACTAGAAAGAAAGGGACATTTCAAGACAGTGTTGATCTTATTAATGTCTTGCTTTATTTAAGTAACAGAATACCTTTTCATAAACAATCCTGCTTTATAAGAAATCCCAAAGTCACCATTTCTGCATGTGTTTCACTGAACTAACGGCTCCCTCTGGACCCAGAGTCCTGCATGCTACACAGAAGCCTTATTGCAGACCTTCACTGCCAAATCACCCTTTTACAAAGGCTACCCTGACATGAGGAGGACTCCTGGATATTGCAGCAGTATTTCAGCTAGCAGATGGGCTTGTAATGCTTTCTGGGTGGTACTACCCTGCAGACATAGATCAAATTACCCAGGCATCACAAACTCTTGTCCATGGCAGACATTCTTGGCTAATTTGTACTCTCTAAAAGTTTCCATAGAGTGAAGGAACTTCTGTTAAATCAATCTGAATTTTCCAGGCACCTTTTAGCAGACACATTCTTAATTTTCCCTCCAGTCCCTCTCTCCCTCTTTTCCAGACTATGGTGAAACATGTAGCCTTTCTAGAAGGATACAAGGCTTGATCCCTGGTTTGTTACCTGGTGTCAAGTGTTATTGCTCTGTGTCTTTAATGATGACTTCACTTATAATAACACTTCACAGATAGTGGTAGTAGTTCTTATGACCTCTGCCTTATAATGCTCAAGTAATATAACTGGATCTTACTGAATTTTACTTCATGTGTTGAGTAATTTTATATGGGAAGATATCGTAGCATCATTTAGGTTGGAAAAGACCCTTAAGATCATCAAGTCCAACCATTAACCTAACACATCCATCATCAATACTACTTTCTTCTTCTTGAACTTAAGTCAGTCTAACCCTTGAACAGCACCAAAAGCATGGTGCTGATATTATTTTGAAAACAGCCTATTTCTCAATCTAGGTAATGAATAGCTTGCATATGTTCTATTTATTTTATATATGTGTCAAAGACAACAGCTTTTGATCATAGTGGGCATTAGAGTCTAGTTATAGTGTTATATGAAGTCTCTCATTTAAGTACTAGAAGACAGGAGCTATATAAAGTCTCTTATTTCACTTACTAGAGGACAGGACCCTTTTCCGAGTTTGCAGCTGGGCATTTTAAGACTTAACACTGAAATATGTTATTTGGTTTGTTTCGTAAATGTCCTGTATGCTCTTTGAGGATGCTATTTGGTACAAGAGTTTTAATAACTCTTTTGCTCTTCCTTCCTCTGTCCAATGCGTCTCCATTTTATTGTGTTGTAGAGTTCTGGTTTTGGTCTGTTAGAAACTTAATTCTAGCTGCATTGTATGCCTAGGCACACACAAATTTAATTTCTGCAAGTCCTTTTTCCAGGACACAGTTCATTCCCTGTGTTTTCATATACTGCTGTCAGAGAGGTAGCTATGGAAGGAGACCAGATGCCTGGTCTCCTTCATATAATCGAACAGTGGTCTTCATTTGGCAGGAAAAAAGCAAGCACTTCCCCTGTACAGAGATAATCTCACAGCTGCCTGCTCTCTGAGCAGACATTGCTGAGGAGGTGTTTTCTTTTGCTTGGGTTCTTTTTGGCTCAATCAATTGATCTTTGTCTGGATACAATCCTGTTCGATTTAATGTTGAAAACTTGAATGTAAGAGTCAGGAAAATTTTCTATAAGAGTTTCCTGTGATCAGACTTTGAAAATCTGGGTAGAAAACCCTTTACCCTATTGACATTCCAGCCAGTTGTGGCTCACAAGCTATTAGAGACTTCCTCCTGCTAGTCTGAAAAGCCTTTATATAATGGGGTGGAAAACTGCCTTGTGAAGGGACACAAATACCTCTTCACACAATTCTGAAAATAGCAACCTGCCTTCCTCACCTGTAGCACAGTAGGGACAAGCTCAGCAATTACACTGATGACTAAAGTGCTGATAAAACAGCACTACTCACCCTAAGAAATCTGGTAAAGATCTACAAGGTTGTCCCAGTCTGGTATGGGGTAGCCACAGCGATAGTCCCAGGTCTGCCAGCAGAATCAGGAGATGCTTGGTCAATGCCTATGCAGACTTGCACGAACACCTTCATGTCAGATAAGGTTGAAAATCCAAGGTCCCCTATATTTTCTCTACAGCCTATTTTCCTACTTTTTTATCCCTACCTTAGCATTTCAAAGTACATATATCCTGTGATTTCTAACTGAGGCAAGAGCTGAATTACCATTGGCAAGCCATCTTGGCTATAGGCTTTTATTTCAGTCACTTGAGTCATTCCTGGCTAGGTTTTCCAAGTCTCAGTAAATACACTGGATGCTTGTACATGCTCCTATTGCTGCCTACACTTTTATCCATCTGTTAGCATGGCACTCTTCCTCCTTAGAAGCTGGTCAGACCATTACACTAGATTACAGGTGCCAAGTGAATGTGGGTTTCGGCAGTGACAAAAGCTCTTCTGCAGGCTATCTGCTCTAAGGTAGAATTGCCACATAGATGGCACATGCTTCCTTACCTCATGACATATGTTGATGCTGAAATGCCAAAGAAATACCTTTGTACATATAAAATGGACCTCTCTGTTGCTTGTATATGTTGACAAATTGTATTGCCAGTGTTTAACAGAGCTGCTTCATGAGATCGCATCCTTTCCTAAATACGGAATCCCCGTGCTGTTGTTTTTAAAGCAGTTTTATGACCTATAATGTCAGGCAGTAACTTGGTACAAAAAAGTTTGTATAAATTCTAAGTCACCTAAGTTCAGTAGCTACGTTAATTAAGCTATAGGTACCTCAGGGAGCTTGATTAACTCTTGTTAGTGCAGTTCAACAGCGTGCAATTGTTTGATTACAATTTTATCACGCAACAGTGTTTCTGATGCAGCATACCATATTTCTCATATTTAATTTATTTTTTTACTCAATACTGCCAATTCTTTTACTTGATCAATTCATTTTAAGTAATTGCTTAGTAAAAGATTAAGTTATTTTAGAATAAGTGCTAAAATGTGCTCAAACACATGATCAGGTATGAGTTGAATTGCAGCAGCTTGACAAACCGGTCAGCTGAGCTGTGGTACTTGCCCATGTTAAATGTCCACTGTTAAATGGCTGCAAAGAAATTAGTATCACATTTTAATGGGTTAGCTCATGTCATCTGAGCAGCATTAACTGATGACAAAACAACTTTAATTGTTACAAATGTGATGTAAAATATGAATGTACCACATGTTTTAAAATTCAGACAGAATGGACGTGAACGTTGTCAGGTGGTGTGGTTACAGTGGAAGCTGAGCCCCAGTAACTTGATTGCCTGTAACTGTGTTCTCAGCTGATCTTCATTTTGAATTAAAATGTGTTGGACTGAACATGTAGAAGTAGTGTAATCACAATAAACTATTGTGTTTTAATTTGCAGTGGAATGGGCTGGAAGTGCATATGCTGATAGTTACGTGAGCTTATCTAATGGGTGCTTGTTCGTTAAGCACCGTATCATGATTGTGTTCACTGATGTGTGTGAATCCTTGTATATCAATACTTGTAGGAGTTTTCTTCTATAACTTATGTTTCTAACAAGTTTTTCACTACTTCTTAATAAACACAATTGAAGAGGAAATGTAACTGCTTTTTAGACCAAAGAATAATATGACCTGTGAAATTGCATTTTACATCTGCCACATATTTTCTGTCATCGTGTGTAGGAGCATTACTAGCTTCTGTTTATTCTTATTTTTAAATTATATTTGACACTTTTAAATTCTTAGTGTTATTATGATTTTTATTTAATAGTAGAGTTTGAAACGACAGATTGTATTACAGTGGATGCATTTTTTTTAATACAAAGTTCAATGAAGAAATGGTAGGAACTTAGGATATAGGATCCGGTGTTAAATCCAGCTGGCGGCCGGTCAC